>NW_028258200.1:3153256-3303907 GCF_053883595.1 Heterocephalus glaber | reverse complement strand
GCTTGGGGGTCCAGGAAGGGATCCTGAGGTCCAGGGCCCACACAGACCCCCTCTATCCTGGTCCCTGCGGCTGGGTCTCTCTGGGCTCCGGTCCCCTATTTGAGGGGTCCCGGGGCCCCAGCCTGGCGCCAGTTCTTGTCTGGGATCCTGCCATGGTTGTCACAATGTGACAACAGGTTTGATTTGTGGGGCTCAGGGACCTTGGTCACCGTCTCCTCAGGTGAGTCCTGCCCCGTCCCCACTCTAATGCACTAGCGGAGACTCGGAGTCTGAGTCTCCCTGTCAAGGCGACAGTGATATTTTAGAGGGTGGGAAGGGGATCTGGGGAACGGGAGATCCAGCCCTCCTCAGCCTCAGGGGTCCGGGGCAGGAGTCCATGCCAGTGTTCTGTGGAGTGAAATCAGGGGTCGAGTGACTGCCATGTGACTGGGCTCTGTCAGCTTGGAGGCCACCAAGGCTTTGTGGGTCCCTGTGAGAACAAAGGGTGACAGTTCAGGGTCACCTCCCTAGGCCAGCAGACATCTGGCTTCTGAAGCACTGGGCTGGAATGTGTGTCTGGAGGTCAGCAGAGTCACAGACTTGACACAGTGACTTGAGTGTGACCACAGGGGTCAGGTGTGGGTCTTTGGGTGATGGGGCTCAATGCCGGCCAGGCACTCAGGGTTTCTGTGGGGCGTGGATGAAGATTGAACCAATGTGATTACTATGCTTTTGATGTCTGGGGCCCCGGGACCCCAGTCACCGTCTCCTCAGGTAAGGACAGCCTCTTCGGGGCCTTTGCTCTCTGCTCTTGTCTGAGGTTTTCTGAGAACTGCAGGCTCACCTTGGTGGCCTCGAGGGGATCTGGGCGGCTGGACAAGAGGGCCGGGACTGGGCACCTCTGTGGATGTTCTAATGTCTTTGAAAAATTATAAGGGCCAGTACATCACTGCAGTGATTGAGCCCCTCAAACAGGAGCTGGGGTTGGGGCCGCCTTAGATTAGAGTGCGGAAAAGGCCAGGACCCCATGGCTGGGGAACATCTCTGGCTGGGTGGGGAACATCTCTGGCTGGGCTAGGACATCCAGTTCTGGAGTCAGTGTTGGATGAGGAATGCGCCTCGGTGACTGCATTGGCAGAGTGCCTGGACTGCCACACAGAGTGTGGAGCAGAGTATTTTCTTTAGAAAGGTGAGGTGTGCTCTGTGCTAGATGGCATTTAAAACTAGTTATTGGAAGGAGAATGGTCTGAGGGTGTAAATCCAGAGAGGAGGACATGTAGCCATAACCTTGGGGAGGACGGGTGCTGGACACCCAAAGGGTAGCTGCTCCTCGGACAGGCTGTTGAGGAGAGGGATCAGGCCCTATACAGATACTTGGAGGAGAAAATGCTGAGAAACAGGCTTACTAAGTTTGAAAGACAGGATGTCTCTGCAGGGGCTCCAGAGAAGAATGGCTAAGAAAATTGTGGCTTAAAATGTGAAACATTTTCAAGCATATTCCATTTTTAAAATATCTTGGTGTTTAAACTTTTAAATTTCTTATTACTCAGTTAGCAACCGTGAATCATGTCTGTCTGGAATTGACATTGCTGTAAGTTCAACCAAGGAATAGGAATTTGGTACTTTTGCCAAGAATTGGGCCTGAGTTTTGACAATAATAAATCAAGTTTATTTTTTAGTCAATGAGGCCATCCTGGGATGTGAGTTAGAGTCAAGATGGCCTGGGGCCAGGACACCTGCAGCAGATGGCAGGAAGTGGTCACATGGAGAGTCTATTTTAGGGAGCAAAAAAACAGAAGAGGTAAATTTATAGCTGTGGTTATGAAGAGGTGGCTTTGAAATTGTTTTGCCCAGCCCCACAGATCTGAAAGTCCCTGCTGAGCAAAACAACACCTGGGTCATTTGCATTTCTAAAATAAAGCTGAGATGCGATGCGGGCAGGAACTGGAAAGTCCCCTTGTAACTATGTGAATTTCATTTTTGAGTCTTAGTTTATCAACTTTTAGTTTTCAAAAACAGCTTATCACCTTTTAAATTGTATTCATTTTTGAAGTATGATGTGCATGAAACTGCAGTCTTAGGGGCAGTTTATTAGTGTATTTAGGAAAGTTTTTTAATTGCTTTGGTGTTCTTTCATGTGATAACTAATATCAGTGCTTTGTTCAATAACTGAAGTATTATTTTTACAATGAGTGTGTTCACAATATTTAAGCTAGTTTTGCAATTAAGAAAAAACCACTTTGCTATTCTGATAAAGATGCCTTCCTAAGCATTTTTCAAGACCACTCATTGAGTATTCACTTAGGAGATATTTGAGGTAAGATGTGTATAATCGCCTTGGATTATTTCAGTTAAACATCTTAGTTGGTGGATAAAGAGAAATTCAGCCAGATAATGCAAAGGCAAGGCCTTTAGAACTTTGACAGGGCAGAATGCTTCGCCTCTACCCAGCTTCCTGCTGACAGGCTGCTGGCTAAGGTCTGAGTGTGGGTTAATGCTGGACCTGGCTTCAGCTTGGGGTCCCAGGACCACCCAGACCTGGGAATGTGTGGCAGTGGCTTCTGCCACCAGGCCAACTGGCTCTTCGGGAACCAGCCAGCTTTAATGGACTTGAAGGAAATATTCCATGCCAAAGACCCTCAAGAACTTCCAGTGACTGGGCACCCAACATGGTAAGCAAGAGGCAGCCACCCCTGCCATGTTTGCTTCTCTTAAAAGTTTGCATTTGATGCTTGTTTCTATTGGAAAGGGAATCAGACTTTATTATTGGAGAAAGGAAATGAAACTTATTTGTGAATCCTTGGAG
The DNA here is from genome assembly GCF_053883595.1 of Heterocephalus glaber. NCBI lineage: Eukaryota > Metazoa > Chordata > Mammalia > Rodentia > Bathyergidae > Heterocephalus > Heterocephalus glaber. The sequence continues at coordinate 3,301,122 of NW_028258200.1, read as the reverse complement.
TGATTGTTGTCTGGATCACTCACAGGCAACATTCCCTGAAAGACATGTCAAGGAAAAACGGGCACCAGCCGCTCTAAGGCTTATTAACTATTGGTCAATCGGTTCATGGTGCTTTAAAATGTACAAAGAACCAATGGTGTTGTATCCATTTAAGTTATCAATGCAGATTTGATTTTAGACTATTACACTTTCTAAAGAGTTTCATGGCAAACAAGAATTTTAAGTGGCAAATTTAGATAAAATGCTTTACATGGTTGTTGTTAATGATAGTTTTGATCTGGATGGAAATTAAAGTCAGAAGGAGGGATCCAGGCTAAGGGAGTCTTCCAGGAGCACAGGCTCTGAGGGAGGCTCCCCCGGGCATTTCCTACTTGCATAGTCAAGACTCTGGGTTCTAGAGGAAAAAGAACTTTCCCTTGTTCAGAAATGCCCCTACTTTCTTGAACGAATCTCTAGATGTTTCAGTGAATTTAAAGTTTCAGAGATATACTTTTCCCATTTGTTAAGGGGTGGTAGTGACTGACTGGGAGCCTCTGCAGCCTAAAGCCTGGCCCAGCAGGGTGGGATACCAGGACATGCATGCCAGAGGAGAGACTGAGGGTGATGGAGGTCAGGTGGGCTGTGCAGGATCCAGCTGTGGAGTGTTTTAGCTGAGTTCTCCTGCGCTGTGCTGGTATGGTCTAGGCTGGGCTGAGCTGAACTAGTAAAGCTGGGCTAGCAGAGCTGAACTGGTCTGGGCTGAGTTGAGCTAAGCTGAGCTGGGCTGAGCTGAGCTGGGCTGAGCTGAGCTGGGCTGGGCTGAGCTGAGCTGGGCTGGGCTGGCCTGAGCTAAACTAGCAGAGCTGGGCTGGATTGGGCTGGGCTGGGCTGGATTGATCTGGGCTGAACTGATCTAGCAGAGCTAGGTTGGGCTGAGCTGAGGTGAGCTGGACTAGCAGAGTTTAGCTGGTCTGAACTGAGCTAGGTTGGGCTGGGGTGGGCTGAGCTGGGCTGAGCTGACCTAGCGGAGCCGAGCCGAGCTGGGCTAGCAGAGCTTAGCTGGTCTGAAGTGAGCTGGGGTGAGCTAGCAGAACAGGGTTGGTCTAGGCTGAGCTGGACCCAGCTGTGGTGAGTTGAGCTGGGCTGGGCTAAGCTAGGCTGAGCTGAGCTGGATTGAATTGAGCTGGACTGAGTTGAGCTGGGCTGGGCTGGGCTGGGCTTGGTTTAGCTAAACTAGCAGAGCTGGGCTGGATTGGGCTGGGCTGGGCTGAACTGATCTAGCAGAGCTGAGTTGGGCTGAGCTGAGCTGAGCTGAGCTGGACTAGCAGAGTTTAGCTGGTCTGAACTGAGCTAGGTTGGGCTGGGGTGGGCCAAGCAGAGCTGGGCTAGCAGAGCTTAGCTGGTCTGAACTGAACTGGGGTGAGCTAGCAGAACAAGCTTGGTCTGGGCTGAGCTGGACCCGGCTGAGGTGAGTTGAGCTGAGCTGGGCTAAACTAGGCTGAGCTGAGCTGGCCTGGGCTGGGCTGAACTGAGCTGGATTGAATTGAGCTGGATTGAGCTGGGCTGAGCTGGGCTGAGCTGGGCTGGGCTGAACTAGCAAAGCTGGGCTGGGCAGAGCTGAATTGGTCTGGGCTGGGCTGAGCTGTACTGCTTTGAGCTGGGCTGGGCTGGGCTGAGCTAAACTAGCAAAGCTGGGCTAGTAGAGCTGAACTGGTCTAGGTTGAGCTGGGCTGGGCTGAGCAGAGCTGGGCTAACAGAGTTTAGCTGGTCTGAACTGAGCTAGGCTGGGCAGGGCTGGGCTGAGCTGAGCTGAGCTGGGCTGAGCTAGGGCTAGCAGAGTTTAGCTGGTCTGAACTGAGCTAGGTTGGGCTGGGCTGGGCTGGGCTGGGCTGGGCAGGGATAGCAGGAAAGGATTGGGCTGGGCTGAGCATGATCTAGCAGAGCCAGGCTGGGCTGGGCCAGGCAGAGCTGAGCCTAGCTGAGCTGTTCTGAACTGAGCTGGGTTAGGCTAGCAGAACAGGGTTGGTCTGGGCTGAGGTGAGCCTGGCTGAGTTGAGCTGAGCTGGACTGGGCTGGGCTGGATTGACTTCGACTAGCAGAGGTGGGCTGAGCTGGACTAGCAGATCTGGGCTTGCAGAGCTGGGCTAAATTGTGCTGAGCTGAGCTGGCCTAGCAGAGCTTAGCTAGTCTGAATTGAGCTAAGTTGGGCTGGGCTGGGCTGAACTGAGCTAGGTTGGGCTGGGCTGAGCTGGACTGGCCTGAGCTGGGCTGAGCTGAGCTGAACAGGGCTAGCAGAGATTAGCTGGTCTGAATTGAGCTAGGATGGGCTGGGCTGGGCTGCGCTGGGCTGGGCTAGCAGAACAGGGTTGGTCTGGGATGAGCTGGACTGGCCTGACCTCACAGAGCTGGGCCAAGCTGAGCCAAGCTGGTCTGAACTGAGCTGGGTTAGGCTAACAGAACAGGGTTGGTCTGGGCTGGGCTGAGCTGAGCTGAGCTGACCTGAGCTGGGCTGGATTGAGCTGGTCTGTGCTGGGGTGAGCTGACCTGAGCTGACCTGAGCTGGGGTGGGCTTGGTTTGTAGAGCTGAGTTGGTAGAGCTGGGCTGCTCTAGACTGAGCTGAGCTAGGGGAATAGGGCTAGTCTGGGCTGAGCTGGACTGAGCTGTGGTAGCAGAGTTGGGCTGGGTTGAACTGGACTGGGCTAAGTCTGGCTAGCAGAGCTGGGATAACACAGCTGGGCTGCGCTTAGTTGGGTTGCACAGCCGAGCTAATGGAGCTGGGCTAGGCTGGGCTAAACTGATCTGGTTAGCAGAGCCCTGCTGCACTGAGCTGGTCTAGTTGGATAAGCTAAACTGAGTAAGCTGCTTAGCAGAGCTGAACTGAACAGAGCTAAGCTGCACAGGGTTGAGCCATGTTGTACTGAACTTGGGCGAGCTGAGAGGTGAGGAGCTGACTCAAGCATAGCTGAATTGAAGTGGATTGAGCTGAGTGAGCTAAAATGAGCTGAGCCAAGGTGACTGAGCTGGGCTGAGCAGCACTGGCTGAAGCATAGCTCAGCTGAGTTAGCAGAGCTGGACAGAGCTGGGTGAGCTGTGCTGGGTGAGTTTGGTGAACTGAGCTAGGCTGAGCTGAGCTGGGTTGAGCTGACTTTGGCTGAGTTTAGGAGAGCCACGGTGAGGCAGACTCAGCTGTGCTGGGTTGAACTTGGCTGGGCTGGGTCAGCTCTGGGCCAGGCTGAGCTAAACTGCCCTGGGCTGGGCTACACTGAATTCTCCTGAGCTGGCTAAGTTGGGTGGCCCTGGCCAGCTCATCACCGCTCTGTCTAGCTGATCCAGTCAGGCTCTGCAAGGCTGCATGGCTCCAGCTGGACTGACCAGCCTTGCAGCTTACCTCTGGGGACACTGTGCTGGGCCAGTGTTCCTGATCAGGCTGTGCTGAGGTGGCATCACACTGGTGTCCTGTCCATCACAGTAGCTTTGCCCTTGCCCCACACAGCCCCACTGCGGGCCTGGGAGCCCTCAGGGTAGGTTGCAATGCTGCTGACTCCATATGTCCATGCAGAGCTGGAGCTGCCTGAAGTGTGCCCTTGGCTTCCCATGTGGCCCTGAAGCCTGGGTCCTTTGAGCTCTTTGTGCTCTCCGCTAATGGAGCCAATGAGGGTCTTTGGCCCGGCAGCACACAGGCCTGCCTGCCCTGCATGAAGCCTGCCCTCACAGCACCCTTATCCTTGGTTCCTATATCAGAGGGCCAACAAGGCCTCACAGCAACCCATGGCCTGCAAACATAGCTGGCCCTGTCCTCCCAGCCTTTGGAGGCCATGTCAGCCCAGCCCTCCTGAGGGGCAGCCAATGTGGGACGGAGGCAATGACAGACCCCTGGTACACAGGGAATAAGAACCAGCATCTCACACTCCTCTTCTCTTTTGTGTTTCGGGTTGCCAGAAAGCTTATCTTCCCCGACCCTCTTTCCCCTCATCTCCTGCGAGAGCCCCCTGTCGGATAACAGCCAGGTGTCTGTGGGCTGCCTCGCACGAGACTTCCTGCCCAGCAGCATCTCCTTCTCCTGGACCTATGAGAATGCCTCTGAGGTGAGCCAGGTCATCAGAACTTTCCCAGTGGTGCAGACAGGAGACAAGTACACAACCACCTCCCAGGTGCTCCTGCCCTCCAAGGACGTCCCCCAGCTTACAGACAAGCGCCTGGTGTGCAAGGTCCAGCATGGCAGCAACAACTTAAAGAAGGAAGTGCCCTTTCCAGGTAAGAGCCAGGCCTTCCCTGGGGGCACAGAGACCCTGGCATGGGCAGGAGGGACAGCACAGAGACTTGGACCGGGCCAGGCTCACACCTTGTCTTCTAGCCCCAGTGACCATGGAGCAGGCTCCCAACGTGACCGTGTTTGTCCCACCCCGAGACACCTTCCTCGACTCTGGTGAATCCAAACTCATCTGCCAGGCAACAGGCTTCAGTCCCAGGCAGATCACAGTGTCCTGGCTGCGGGATGGAAAGACTGTGAGGTCTGGCTTCATCACAGACCAGGTGGTGGCTGAGAACAAAGTCTCCCAGAAACTGACCTTCAAGGTTACCAGCACGCTGACCATCACGGAGGCTGACTGGCTGGGCCAGAAGGTGTTCACCTGCCTCGTGGATCACAGAGCGGGCACCTTCAAGAAGAATGTATCCTCCTCCGTGTGTGTCCCCAGTGAGTGCCTGGCCCCTCCCCAGACCACCCTTCAGCCCAAGGTATCCCCACACCTGTCCACTCGGGTGGAACAGATGCCACACAGACCTGGCCACCTGCTCCTGAGCCTTGGCTTCCAGGAGATGCCAAGGGCAGGACAGGGAGCAGTGGGGACACAGGTCAGGTGGCACCAAGCAGCACCCAGGGGCAGGGCTGGTCCTAGGGTCTACAGCTTTCCCTGACTTCAAGTCCAACCACCACTCACAGCAGTGTTCTCTCCACAGCAACTCCGCCCACAGACATCAAAGTCTTCCCCATCCCACCCTCTTTTGCTGGCACCTTCCTCACCAAGTCTGCCAAGCTGACCTGCCTGGTCACCAGCCTGACCCACCGTGGAGGACTGAATATCTCCTGGGCCAATCAGGATGGCAAGGACCTGCCAACCAAAGTCACAGATCCTGAGAGCCAAGCCAACGGCACCCTCAGTGTCATGGGTGAGGCCAGTGCCTGTGTGGAAGACTGGGACTCTGGGAAGACATTCACGTGCACCGTGATCCACCAGGACCTGCCCTTCCCATTGAAGAAGACCATCTCCAAGCCCACAGGTAGGCCCAGCCCCCACCCCGCTGGCTCCAGGACCCCACCTGTCCCCCGCCTGCCCCGTGCTCACCAACTCCTCTCTGCCCACAGCACAAGCCAAGCACCCCCCTGCTGTGTACGTGCTGCCACCTGCCCGGGAACAGCTGGTCCTGCATGAACAGGCCACCATCTTCTGCCTGGTGAAGGGCTTTGCACCTGCAGATGTCTTTGTGCAGTGGCTGCGGAGTGGGCAGCCCTTGTCCTCGGACAAGTATGTGACCAGCTCCCCGATACCCGAGTCCCAGGCCCCAGGTCTCTACTATGCGCACAGCCTGCTGACAGTGACCGAGGAGGACTGGAGCTCGGGAGAGACCTTCACCTGTGTCGTGGGCCACGAGGCCCTGCCCCACATGGTGACCGAGAGGACCGTGGACAAGTCCACTGGTAAACCCACCCTGTACAATGTGTCCCTCATCATGTCCGACACGGCCCGCACCTGCTACTGACCATGCTGCTCCAGCCATCCTAAGGGCCATGGTCCAGTCCCTCTGCTGTTTGTGTGCAAACTAACCATTTTGGGTGTGTAGTGTTGCATTTCCTAAAATTAGAAATAAAAAGATCCCTTCAAAAGATGCTGGTTTTGAGTATGCAATGCTCTGGCCTGTTGGGCCATGGCTGTGCTGTGCCCTCCTTGTCCACTGCCTATAGCCCCTCCACCTCACCCATCCGTGCCCTGGCACTTGGCCTCCAAGTGCTTGGAGAGGCCTTGGTTCCTTGTAGATGCTCACACAGGAAGCATGCATGGTTGCAGACCCTGTACTCCTTCAGACAGATAGCTGAGCACTTGGCTATGCTGGTACGGGCAGCACACAGGCACACCCATGGGTATGCAGACTTAGACACACATGTGTGTGACTCATTGCACACACCACACAGACACACAGATGTACATGAATGCGTACACAAACACACCAGGTAGCGACACACAAACAGGTACACATGCACACCATCACATACAACAACATGCATGGCCACATGGCCATCTATACACAAGTGCATGCAGACACTAGACACTACACACAGAGGCTTGTGAGTGCACATGCACTAGGCACAAAGACACATGAACAGGAACACACATGCATGAGAGCAGGTGGACACACGGCACCGATTCAGCACCCAGGCATGAACACACGTGCACACACACACATTTCTGACCACCCCAGCAGTGGCTCCCCAAACTGTGCTGTCTCAGGACTTGTCCCATGCTCTGCTTTTCCCTCTGTTTTGCCATGGAGTTGCTTTATGGCCCAGCCTGGCTTAGACTCTAACTGTGGCACATCCCTAGGCCCAGAGCCAGAGCTCAGAGCACCCCATAAGGCAGTGCTGCTATAGCTTCTCAAGAAGCTCAGCCTGAACCTGGGGGTGCCCAAGGAGGTGCCCTTCAGGCAGACTCGGGAAAAAATGGGTACCCAACGCAGCAAGGTCCCATAAGAATGACAGCAGGTGGTGGAGTCCAGACCCAGCCTGCAAGCAAGGGGTGGACCCTCTGTGAGCAGGTCACTAGGGTCAACATTAGCAAGATGCCCCTGCCAACACACACACTCCACCCATTTGGGGCACAGAGAATAGAGCTCAACTGTGCAGGGAGGCCAAGTGAGGTCCCTACACCCAAGGAATGCTGCTGGCCTGGGGATACTTCTTCCCTATGCCCTGAGCTGCAGATGTTCCCTGGAAGCTGCATCCCCTGTGTCCCACAGAGCTCCCTCTGCTCCTGTCCCACTGTTGATATCCCCAGGCCTCTGTCACTCTGGTAGCACAGCAGCTGCCAGACAGGTCCCCCAGGTTCTGTCACTCTGGCAGGACAGGATCAGCCAGGATGTCCCAGTCCTCTGTCACTTTGGAAGGGCAGGGCTGTCCAGCTGAGACATACTTCGGGATCTGTTCCTATTTTCAGAGTCCCTGGGGAGGTGATCAGGAGCAGCCTGGCCCTCACTTCCCCCTGTGCACTCCACACCATCCCTGTTTCTTAGCCAGGTGGCTCTGGATGTGCCCCTTGCTCAAGGAGGGTCCAGGACTCACTGGAAGCCCAGTCCCCTGTGTCCCTGCCTCTGCCCTCTCCCTTATCCATGTGCCATGACTGCCCCACTCTTTCTGCCACCCAGGGCCCCCGGGCAAGGTTTCCTGCCCCTGTCTGTTCCTGCTTGCCTGACTGCCTGTGTCCACCCCCGCTGTTGGCTGTCATCCATCCTGTGCACTGAGCCCAGTGGTCCCAGCCCCAGGTAGGCTGCAGGAGCCACTGACCCTCCCTCTGTGTCCCCTGCAGAGGGGGAGGTGAATGCTGAAGAGGAGGGCTTTGAGAACCTGTGGACCACCGCCTCCACTTTCATTGTGCTCTTCCTGCTGAGCCTCTTCTACAGCACCACAGTCACCCTGTTCAAGGTAGAGGGCTCAGTGGGGGCAGATGCTGGGAGTAGGGCAGGAGCCTGGGCTGCACAGGGATCCTGGCCACCTGGGTCCTTGCTGCCCCCATCTTTGCCCTCACTGGGATGCCTGTTCATGTTACCTCTGTCGCCTACAGGTGAAGTGACTGAGCTGTGGGAGGACACCGGAGACCAAGAGCCCAACTGCAGGGCCTGGGCTGGGGAGGCCTGGCCCAAATGGCCCTAGACTTGAACCTCTTCCCATGGTCTGTAATCTAGGACACAGGCTTCTCTCCACACCAGCTCAATATTTCTACCATGTTCACAGTGCTGGGTCCCCATGCTCTGCTTTGTTGTTTGCACACATGTTGTCCTGAAATAAATGTCAGTGTGCTATCTTGTGAAACCACCTTCTGAGGCATAGTCTTTCTTTTTCTCACCTTTGCACTGTGTGGCATCCTAAGAGGATATGAATCAAGGGCTATCTTGTGGTTCCATAGGCTCTCGGTGGGACACAGGAGGGCAGCAGGAGGACCAATGAAAAAGACAAAAGTGGACACATTCACAGGCTGGGTCTCTACACACTGTCACTCATGGAGACCAGGCACAGGCTCAGCTATTACACGTTCTCAGCTGGGGCTCTGCTTTCCACAGCTGACTTCTGCTGGTGCTGTTTTGGGCAGGCTGGGACTGAGAAACTTGGCATCTCATCCCCAACCTTTGTTTGTTGGAGACCTGTGTTGCAGGAGTGCAGAGGGAGCAGGTTGAGCCCTCTGGCCATGTACACCTTGGCCAATGAGCTGGACATTACACTGTGTGGGCACAGGGGTCGGTGGCCTGCAGCATGGATGGAACAGGAGTGTAGACATTGAAGCCAACATTCTGGGTGGCCAGAGTCTCAGCGTGTGTGAGCGGCTGTAAAAACATGCCAGACCAGGTGGCCCCACAGGCAGATTGGTTCCTCTACTGGCTTGCAGGTCTCACCTGAGGTCCCAGCTGCCAGCAGATCCCTGCCTGAAGGGGTGTCCTGGCTCCTGGTCAGTTCCTTCTGGCCTATTCTTGTGGAGGGAAGGGGCTGGGGCTCTGTGGGCTGCTCTGCTAAGGCACCATCCCATCCTGCCCCAGTCCTGTCACAGAGCCCCCTCCTCCTACTATCACCTGAGGTGAAGGTGTAACACATGGATGGGGTTCGGGCCACTGCTTGAATTCATGACACCTGTAAGGAGGACATTTGGTGGGGATGGCACAGGACAAGAGGAAGGGTATATCATCATGGCAAAAGGGCAGTGCCTGCTGGATCTGGACCAAGCGTGGAAACTCAGACCCTGAGTTGGGGGGCTGTGTCTTGAGGCCAGGTTTCCTCCAGATAGGAGCCCTGCAGAGATGCAGTGGGAGCCATATTGGGCTCCTGGGCAAGTGTGCATAGCTGGAGGCAGCCCAGAGGCCATGTGGATCCTGGCTGGCATGCATTGAGGACTGGGAGGAGGAAGCAGTGGGAGAAGAGAGGAGGAGGCAGAGAGGACTTGGGAGACACCAAGAATCCCAAGGGGGCCATGCTGGAAGCATGTAGGTGGCACCATGGTGAGGATCAGTTGTGTAAGCCAGGTTAGGCTGGACCACACCACCCCAGGCAGCTTCATGGGGTCATCCAGGGCCACCACCCAATTCCACGTTCTCTTCCATGCATATAGATGCTTCTTACACCAACACTCTACTTCTGATAACAAAATCTGCTCTAGTTTTCTATGGGTCCAGGGACCGGGCAGAGACCTGAGCTGTGTCTGAGAGATCTGCTTTCCCGTCTGAAGCCCAGGCGTCTGACAGAGCCTTGTGGGCTGGGTCTCCTCTGCCAAAGGGTGAACCCACTCCTGCTCCAGGGGGCCTTGTTCTGCTGTTCCTTGACTCAGCATAGCAGTGCTGCTCACCGCCTCACTGTCCCCTCATGCATTTCCCTGTCCACATCACCCCTTCCACAAGGAAACATAGTGCTATTGGGTCAAACACCTATCCCAGTCCAGTGTGACCTTGTCCTAGTGCTTTTTGTTGGACATGCTGTGCCCAACACTGCTGCCCTCTGATGTCCTGGGAATGACTGCACCCCTGAGTCCTAGGGGGTGTAATCTGTCCCACAGTAACAGCCCTGCCACATCCTTCAGCAGTGCCTGGGGAAGGAGTCAGAGGGCTCGCAGCCCAGAACCCCGGGGCAATAAGAATGGCCCTGTGAGGTTGAGAGAGGCTTGGGAGAAAATCAGGGCTCCTCTGGACCAGGGGCAGCTGAGGACAATGAGGCCAAGGCCCTGCTGCGGAACCCAGGCAGGAGATACCCGGGAGGGCAGTAGCACTGCAAGTCTGGAAAAACAAGGGGCAGGTTCTGCCCTGGGGGCCACAGCACAGCTGCCAGTCTGCTCCTGACTGGACACAGAAGTCCAGCCTCCGTGATCAGTGACTATCCTTGGGTATGCCATAGGTGGAGCCAGGGCAAGGCAAATGAAGCAAAGTCATCAGGGACCAGGCAGGGATCTGCCATCCACAGCCACCCTCCCTCTCTGAACTTCAGGATCTGTAGGAGCCACCCCAGGGGACCAGCACTGTCTAGCAGGGACAGCCCAGGGTCCAGCAGTGCCTGAGTCCAGGCCTGGGGAGAGGGTGGAATTGCTCCCACCCCCAGCCCAGCATCTGCAGCACCCACTGTCTGTCTTGCAGCCACCCAACAGAATCCACACATTTTCATCACCTCAGAGTGCAAACCCCAGGGGAAAATGACCTCGAAGTCTGCTTAGTGTCTGGAAACAACCCAAACGTACAGGTCACTTGGCACTCACAGGTGCAGATGAAGACACAGTGGTCCTTCCCCGCTACCCAGAATGGTGAAGCTTACACCGTGAGCAGCCAGCTCTCCTTTCTGATGGCTGAGTTGAACCCTGGTCCCCACAAATGCACCACCTCTCTAGACAAGCTGGGCTGGGAGAAGACATTCCAGCAACCAAGTATGTGGCCCAGAGCCCTACAAAGGCCTGCAGGAGGTCCCACACCTTCCCCGGGGTGGTCCATGGACAGGGCCAGCCCCAGCCCTTCCCTGGGGTGACACCCCCATTCTTTACTGTCCTCTGTCCCCTGGGAGCCCTGCTCACACTGTACCCCCGGGCTCTCCCAGTATGCAGGAGGCCACTGACTCAGCAAAGCTGCTGTCAAGCACAAACCCCAGCCCTCTCCATACAGTGACTCTCCCTCCTCAGCCTGGCTATCCCCTGTCACCCTGTCCACTCTGCTTCCTCTCCCTCGCCTGCCTGCTGCTCCTCTGGTTCCAGATTCCTGGACTGCTCAGAACTCCCCGGGGCCCATCACACCTCCTGGAGCAGAGGGAGGCTCCACTGAGGCCACCAGGGACACCACCATCACCAGGGACACCACCATCACCAGGGACACAGGTGAGCAGTCCCCCCCCTTCACACCCGCTCCCATCTGCTCCAGCCTCATACTGCTTCCTCTGGGTGCCCTCTGTGGCTGCACATCTCACTTCAGGTCTCGCCCGGGGTGAGAAAGGGACATTGGTCCCACCTCTCCACAGCACACTCTGCACACCAGGCTTCCGGGCACCCACAGAAGGTCCTCCCACATTCACCCAGGCTGAAGCCAAGCACCCGAGCCCACCGACTCCAAGGACCCACCCACAGGAGTAATCTTCTCTACAAAAGCCACCCTGTAAATTGGAAGACGCAACTGCTCCGTCATACACACAAATGTCAGTGAGGTAACAACAATAACAATAACAACAAAAGTGAAAATAAAAGTGAAAAATAAATATAAACCTCTAGACAAATACAGTAATTTTCCAGTAATAGATTCCCAAGAAAAAGAACCTTATGAAATGCCCAAAAAGGAAAATAAAACATGACTTTGAGGAAACTCAGTGAGATATAAGAGATTACCAGCAAACAGTTATCAGAAAAACAATTTATAATTTGAATGAGAAATTCAACGTTCTTTAAACAACCAAACAGAAATCTCAGAGGTGAAGAACTTAATGAATGAATGGAATTTAAAAAATGACTGAAGGCTTCTGTCATAGACGAGATGAAGCAGAACAAAGAATTTCTGAATTTAAAGACAGATCTTTTGTGATAATACTATCAGAGGGGAAAAATAAATGAAAATAAAAAGAATAAGGATGCCTACGGACTATGGAATATTATTAAGCGAACAAATAGTCACACTGTGGGAATTCCAGAAGGGGAAGAGATGAAGAAGTCACAGAACACATATTTTATAAAATAATATCTAAAAGCCTCCCAAGTCTTGGGAACAATAAGGACATGGGATACAGGAAGCTCAAAGATTCCCCGATGAACTCAACCCCAAAAAAGTCCTCTCCAAGGTGTACTACAACCAAACTGTCAAAAGAAAAAACAAAGAATTCTAAAAGGAGCAAGAGAATATTCACCATCACATACGAGAAAATCCCATCAGACTGTCAGGGGTTTCTCAGTAGAGAACTTGCAGGCTGTGCGATGATATATTCAAAGTGCTGCAAGAAAAAACCTTGGCAGTCAAAAATACTATGCCCAGCTGAGCTATATTCATAAATGAAAGAGGATCAGAGTCCTCTTCACACACACAGAGGCTACAATGATGTGTCACCAGGAAACAACTTCATAGGAAAACACATGAGAGTGCGGAACACCCTGGTAAAGGAAGATTTACAGCCACCTTCACAACAACCAAGTATGATGCTATATAAATCCTCAGACCTCTACAATGAAGGTTAAAAGTCCAAATGGTCAAAAATAACTACAGTTACAATTAATCATTAAGGTACACACGATATATGCGTGTCTAACTTAAGGGAACAAAAAATGTAAATTGTGAAGGGGAAGACAAAATTCTAGCATATTTGTATGACTGTGGTGGTTTACATCTAGATGTCCCTCTAGAGCTCATGCCCTTGTAGATGGGCTTTAGGAAGGAAACTGGGTCATGGATGTGTGATACTCATCAGTGGATTATTCCACAGGTGAGATTGTAGCTAAATGTGATGTTGGGAGGTGAAACCTGGTTAGTGGAGTGGGTCACAGGGGGTGTGGCCTGTAAGAGTCTATATCCCTTCCTCCTCCCTGATCCCTCTGTGCTTCATGCCACCACCATGAAACTCTGCCTTGGTTCCAGTTGACCATGGACTACTGAAACCTCTACAAACCATGAGCAAGAATAAACCTCTCCTTTAATCTGTGCCTGTCAGATATTGTGTCCTAGCAATGAGAAAGTGACTAAGATAGAGACTACAGCTGAATTGTTATCATCTTACTAGTCTATGATAACTGCAAGTTTCTCCCTTGGAGCCCCATGGGAACTGCAAGCCAGTAGCAGCTGATCTACAATTAGACAGGAATCAAGCTCAGCCCCATAGAAAGCCTCAAACCCCTCAGACAAACAAGAGAAGAAGAGAGGAATAAATGAGTCACAGAACAACCAGAAAACTATTAACAAAGTTGGAGAAGCAAGTCCTTACTTATGCATCAAAATCTTAACATTAAATGGAGTAAACTCTCCAGTTAGAAGACGTACAGAGACTGATAAAGAAACCAAGATCTGAACATTTATATCATCTGTGGGACACATAGGCTGAAACACAGAGATGGAGACAAACACTCCATGCAAACAGAAACCAGAGCAAGTAGGAGCAGCTATACTTACATCAGATAAAACATACTTTATATAAAAACTGTAAAAATAGGTAAAGAAGGTCATTACACAGTGATAGCAGGATCTAGCCAGCAATGAGTATAATGATTACAGATGTTCACACACCCAAATGCATACAGCACACACTGCTAGATCTAAAGGCAGAGGTAGACTGCAATATATTAGGGGCCTCAACACCCCATTTTCAGCATGCATCCGCCATTCAGATGAAAATCAAGAAACAGAATCCAACTGCACCCAAATCAAGTGGATTTACAGACATTTACAGGACATTTTGTTCAACTCTTGCAGAAGACGCACTCTTCTCACAGCACATGGAACATTGTGTGGGACTGATCACATGTTGGGCTACAGAAAACATGAAAAGAGTCAGAGATCAGATAAAGAATCGCTTCTGACCAAAACAGTGTAAAACTAGAAATCAGTTACAGAAAGAGCATCAGAAGCTTCCCAAATACTTGGAAATTAAACCCCAGGCTTCTCAATAACCAATGGGCCAAAGACGAAATTTATTAAGGCAAATAGACTAAAAACTCAACATATCTAAAGCCTGCAAAACACAGCAAAAGTAGCGCAGAGGGAAATTTATGGTGATAAATTCCTGCATGAAAGAAGAAAGATCTCAAATAGGAAACTTCTGCACAATTAAGTTAATGACAAGGTAAAGAGACAGCCTAGGATTTGAAGAAATAGTGGCAAGCCATACAATTGATTTAAAAACAGGCAAAACCCTTCTATTCTTTAATTTTTTTATCTTTGTTAAATTATTTTATTGGTACATTTTAGGTGTACAACACATTTACATTTCTCACTGGGAACTTGTACCTTTACATGATGCATCTTGGCTCTTATTTTTTCCCCATTCCTAGCCCTCCCTTCAGCCCCTCCATCCTTCCCTATTTACAAAGACTTTATTTCCATTTCTTCCATTTCTCATCATTTTTCCTTTCCCTTCTTTCCTTTCCCCTCCCCCTCCCACTTCGTCCCCTTTGCCCCTTTTCTTCCTATTTCACGTTACCTATTACACGTTTTAGTCCTTATTTACACTTTCAGTTTCTCACACCAGAGAAACTATTCCGTATTTATACGTGTGTGTCCTATTTATTTCACATAAGAGTATCGCCTCAAGGTGCATCCATTTAGCTATAGATGTCTCTAATTTCTCGTTTTTTATGTCTGAATAGTACTCCATTTTATAAAAAAAAACAAAACCCACATTTTCTTTATCCAGTCTCCAGTTGATGGGCATTTGGGCTGTTTGCAAGTTTTAGCTACCACAAACTGTGTTGCTATGAACATGGCTGCACATATATCACTGTGGTATGATTCTTTTAATTCTTTGGGGAAGATCCCCAGCAGGGGAATAGCGAGGTCAAGTGGGACTTCCAGTCCTAGTTCTTTGAGGTTTCTCCATATGGATTTCCACAGTGGTTGCACCAGTCTGCACTCTCACCAGCAGTAGAGCAGGGTTCCTCTTTCCCCACAGCCCCACCAGCATTTGTTATTGATTGATTTCATGATAGCAGCCATTCTTTCTGGAGTGAGATGGAATCTCAGCGTTGTTTTCATTTGCATCTCTCGAATGACCAGTGATGTTGAACATTTTTTCATGTATTTATTTGCTATTTCTACTTCTTTGTCTGAGAAATGTCTTTTCATTTCAGATGCCCATTTTTGGATTGGGTCTTTAAATTTGGGAGGTCTGATAATTTTAACTTCTTTATAGATTCAAGATAGTAGACCTTTGAGGAAAAGCAAGTGAAGATTTTTTCCCACATTGTAGGTTGTCTCTTCATCCTGCTGGTGGTTTCTCTTGCTGTGCAGAAGCTTTTTAATAAGCTTTTTAATAAGAAGAGATCCCACTTGTTGATTGTTTGTGCTAGTTCACGGGCAACTGAGGTTTTGTTCATAAAATCTTTTCCTATACCGATGTCTTCAAGAGTTCTACCTAACCTCTATTCCAGGTGATTTAGAGTTTGTGTTTTAATATGTAGCTATGTAATTCATTTTGATTTTAGTTTAGTGGGTGACAAGAGATATAGGTCTAGTTTGAATCTTTGGCAAGTTGAAGCCCAATTTTTCCAGCACCATTTATTAAAGAGGCTATCTTCCCTCCAGTGAGGGTGTTTAGCTCCTTTATCGAAGATGAGATGGCTGAGTGTTTCTGGATCTAGCGTTGTTTCTGGATCTTCTAATCTGTTCCACTGGTTCTCAAGTCTGTTTCTTTGCCAGTACCATGCTGTTTTTATCACAGTAGCTTTGTAATAGAGTTGCAGGTTGGGGATTGTGATACCCCCTGCCATGTCTTTGTTACCTAGAATTGCTTTTGCTATTCTGGGTCTCTTCTTGTTCCAAATGCTTTTTGGATTGTTTTCTCAAGGTCTGTGAAGTATGCTGCTGAGATCGCAATTGAAATTGCACTGAATCTATGTAGCAGTTTTGGAACTATATTAATCCTTCCTACCCATGAGCAGGGGATATCTGTCCATTTTCTGATATCATCTTCAATCTCTCTTTTCAGAGTGTTGTAGTTTTCAGAGAAGAGGTCTTTGATTTCTTTTGTTAGGATGATCCCTAGGTATTTCAGTTTTTTGGATGCTATTGTGAAAGGAATTATTTACCTATTTCTCTCTCAGTGAGTCTGTCATTGGTGTAGAGGAAAGCTATTGATTTTTGTGTGTTGACCTTGTAACCAGCTACTTGACTGAATTTGGTTATTAAGTCTAGGAGACTTTTGGTGGAGTTCTTGGGGTCTTCTATGTACAGTGTCATGTCATCTGCAAATAATGACAATTTGACTTCTTCATTTCTTATCTTTATTCCTTTTATTTCTTTCTCTTGTCTAATTGCCATAGCTAATGTTTCCAAAACTGTATTGAACAGGAGTGGTGATAGTGGACATCCTTGTCTTGTTCCTGATTTTAGTGTGAAAGATTTCAGCTTTTGACCATTTAGTATGATATTGGCTGTTGGTTTTTCATAGATGGCTTCTATCAGTTTGAGGTAGAGACCATCTATTCCAATTTTTTGTAGGGTTTTTCTCATAAATGCATGTTGGATTTTGTCAAATGCTTTTTCTGCATCTATGGAGATAATCATATGGTTTTTGTCCTTGGCTCTATTGATATAGTGTATTACATTAATTGATTTTCATATGTTGAACCATCCCTGCATCCCTGGGATGAATCCCACTTGATCAGGGTGTATGATCTTCTTGATGATCTTCTGCATTCTCTTTGTCTGTATCTTATCAAGGATTTTTGCATCTATATTCATTAGTGAGATTGGCCTATAGTTCTCCTTTTCGGTTCTGTCTTTCTCTGCTTTGGGGATCAAGGAATGATCTTGCTTCCTTCCAGGAATGAATTTGGGAGTATTGCTTCCCTTTCAATTTCACTGAAGAGTTTAAACAGTAGTGGTAGTAGTTCCTCTCTAAATGTCTTGGAGAATTCAGCAGTGAAGGCCATCAGGGCCCAGGCTGTTTTAGTTGATGAGTTTTTAATTACTATTTCAATTTCATTGGTTGATATTGGGTTGTTTAGGATTTTTAGGTCTTCTTCATTCAACTTGGGTAATTCATATGTATCTAGGAATCTGTCCATTTCTTCTGTGTTTTCCATCTTTTTGGCGTATAGGTTCTGGAAGTAGGTATTGATGATCCTCTGGATTTCTGCTGGGTCTGTTGTAATTTCACCCTTTTCATTCCTAATTGCTTGGATTTGGGCCTTTTCTTTCCTTTTCTGATAAGCTTGGCTAAGGGTTTGTCAATTTTGTTGATTCTTGTGAAGAACCAACTCTTGGCTTCATTGATTTTTTGTATCATTCTCTTAGTCTCTATTGCATTGATTTCTCCTCTGATCTTTATAATTTCCTCCCTTGTATGAGCTTTGGGGTTGTCCTGCTTTTCTTTTTCTAGAAGCTTGAGGTTCAGCATCAGGTTGTTTAACTGGGCTCGTTCTGTTTTCCTAATATGCGTATTCACTGCTATGAATTTGCCTCATGAGGCTGCTTTCATTGTGTCCCATAGATTCTGATATGTTGTATTGTCATTGTCATTTAATTGAAGGAACTGTCTGATTTCTTCTTTAATTTCCTCTGTGACCCATTGGTTATTCAGAAGTGTGTAGTTCAATTTCCATGTGTTTATGAAATTTTTCCAGTTTCTTTTGCTATGGATCTCCAATTTCATCGCACTATGATCTGATGATATACAGGGGATAACTTCAATTCCTTTGCACTTACTTAAACATGTTCTATGTGTGAGTATGTGATCTATTTTGGAGAATGACCCATGTGCAGCTGAGAAGAATGTGTATTCTGATTTTGTGGGGTGGAAGACTCTGTAAAAATCTGTTAAATTCATTTGTTCAAGAGTTTGATTGAGTTCTGGTATTTCATTACTTTTTTTTAGTCTAGTTGATCTATCTATTTGTGTCAGTGGGCTGTTGAGGTCCCCCACTACAATTGTATTAGTGCATATATGACTTTTCATGTCTGTTAGTATTTGTTTTATATAGTTGGGCGCACTAGTGTTTGGTGCATAGATATTTATGATTGTCATCTCTTCCTCTTGGATTCTTCCCTTTACAAGGATGTAGAGTCCTTCTTTGTCTCTCTTACTCAGTGTTGGTTTGAAATCTACTTGATCTGTAAAGAGGACAGCTACTCCTGCTTTTTTTCGGATTCCTGTCCCATGGAGGATTGTTTTCCACCCTTTAACTTTCAGTCTATGAGTTTCCTTTTGAATTAAGTGTGTTTCTTGTATGCAGCATATTGTTGGATTTTGCTTCTTGACCCATTCTGCCAGTCTATTTCTTTTAATTGGTGAAATGAGACCATTGACATTGATGGTTATAACTGAAATGTATTGACTTGTCATTGCCATGACTTTTTCTTTTTGATGTGTTCTCCCGCTTTGCTTTTAATTGCTTGTCATGCCAGATGGGTTCTTTCTGCTTTGCTTCCTGGGGTTGTGATCCTCAATGTCTGTTCCTAGGATATTGTGTAAAATTCTTTGGAGTGCTGGTTTGGTATTCACGAAGTTCCTAAGGTGCTCTTTGTCATGAAAGTATCTTATTTCTCCATCCATTTTGAAAGATAGTTTTGCAGGGTACCTCAATCTGGGTTGGAGGCTGTTTTCTTTTAGGGCTTGGAATATGTCACTCCAAGCTCTTCTTGCCTCGATGGTTTGTGTTGAGAACTCTGCTGTGATTCTGATGGGCTTTCCTTTGTATGTGATTTGTTTCTTTTCTCTGACTGCTTGGAGAACTTTGTTCTTCTGCTGAGTTTCTGGAATCTTAACAATTATATGTGTATGTGTAGGGTTTTTTTTGACCAAGGCTATTTGGAGTCCTATAGACCTCACTTATCTGTATGTCAAGTTCTTTTCCCCTGCTTGGGAAGGTTTCTGCCATTACTTCTGTGAAGATTTTTTTATATCATCTGCACTCTCTCCTGTTTCTTCTTTGACTCCAATCAGTCTTATGTTATTCTACTTTGCATCATCTAGCAGCTGCTGGATTGATTTCTCATGTTTCCTTATAATTTTGAAGCAATTTTTCTTTTCCTGGTCACTAATTGCAATCTTATCTTCTATATCTGAAATTCTGTCCTCACATTGGCTCATTCTGCTGCATAGACTTTCAGTGGAGTTTTTCATCTCCTGGAAATCTATTTGCATCTGTTTTATGGATTCCATTTGTTTCTTATGTTGGGATTCCATCATGTTCCTGAGCTCCTCTCTAGATTTATTAATCATATCTTGCACTAGGAGCACAATCTCTCCTGTTATCTGAGAAATTATTTCTGATTTCATTTTTTCCAGATCCCCTTTTTTTTGCCAGTTCAGTGGGTCCAGGTGTTTGAGTATCAGAGTGTTCCATCTCATTTCCCTTTAGGGTTGCTATAGGTGATCTGGAATTCTGGTTTTGAGACTTATTTACGTGTCTTCTCATTTCGACTGGGGGTGGGGTGGGGTTGGTGCTGTGGTGCCCGCATGGCTCACCTCCTCTGAGCTGGGAGAGGTGGGACAGGGGCTGGGAGCATGGGGAGTGATGGTGGCCCAGAAACCCCTTCCTCTGGGCCAGGAGTGGCAGAATGGACAGCAGCCCAAAAGCCCTTTCCTCTGGGCTGGGAGTGGCAGGAAGGACAGTGGCCCAAAAGCCCTTTCCTCTGGGCTGGGAGTGGTGGGAGGGATGGTGGCTGGGAAGCCCCTTCCTCTCTCCTGGGAGCACCGGGCTTGATGATGGCCCAGAATCCCCTTCCTCTGGACCAGGAGCTGTGGGACGGTGGCTCAGAAGCCCCTACCTCTGGGCCAGGAGCAGTGGGACATATCTGAACTTTCCCCTTTGTGAGTGAGTTCTGGAAGTCGTTGCTCATGAATGTTTTTAACTGTGCTGTCATGGCTGCCTCAAGGTCCTGAATTGATTCCTTTATTCTTTAATTTTAATAAAATTGAATGAAGAGCTAAAAACAAAAACAGGCAAAAGCTCTAAACAGCATGCTTCCATAAAAGGCATACAAATGGCTGAGCAGCATATGAAACTTTTCGACATCACTAATCATCAGAGACATATGAAATAAAACCATAAGATATCTCCTGACTCCAGTCAGAATGGCTGTTATCAAAACAAAACAATAACCAGTATGAGGGGTCCAGAGAGGAAGCCCTGCACATGTTGGCAGGAATGTAAATTACTCCAGTCATTGAGAAAAACAGAAGGAGGCTCCTCCAAAAATTAAAAAAAAATAAGATCATATGATGCAGCAAGCCCACTTCTGAGAATAAACCAAAGGAAATGAATTCTGTGTCAGAGGGACACCTGCACACCGATGGGGACCACAGCACTGTTCCCAAGAGCCAAGAGATGGGAACAACCAAGTGCTCATCAGTGGGTGAGCAGACAAAGAAGGAAATCTTGTCCTTTGTACATGAATGAACCTGGAGGATGTTATGTTTAGGGAAATAAGCTGCCAATGGAGAGGCAAACAACACACAATCTACTTGGATTTAGAACATAAACATTGAGCTCATCACAGAGTAGAGTGTGGTTGGCAGGGGCTGCAGGTGGCTAGGGGGATATTTGTCAAAGAACACAGAATTTCAATCGGACAGGAGGAATGCATCCTATACCTTCTAGCAACATCCTGTGCTCTGGAAAATCACTGGAAGAGTGCATTCCCAGTGTTCTCACCACAAAAATAAGTATGTGAGGTGATGCCTGTGTGAATTAGCTCATCAGCCATTCCACAATGCATACATATTTGAAAACAACCTGCTATACATGCTAAGTTTATACAAGTTTCTTGATCAAAAAATCTTAATGAAGAGGAGGAGGCAAGGAAAAGAACAAAAGGAAGGAGAAAGAAGAGGAAGCAGAGACCCCTGGTTTTTGGCTGATCCTGATCTCTTGCAAATCCATGGCCCAATAACTCATTGGCTGTCTGTGCTCTGAACTACAGAAGTGATTGTTAGCTATAGGGAGGTTCTTGATTACTTAGAAACCCGTGACTTCTAAGAGCCTCCAAGAGGCTGGCAGAGGCCCCATCAGAAGCCAGACACTGTCAGAGAGCTGAGGAGACCATGCTAAAGTGGAGTTTGCCAACGCTCAGAGGTAGTGAACACCCAGCACAGGAAGTTGGGTACCCTCACCTCATCAGGCTGGGGGAGAGTCCCAGGGCTCCTCAGAGAGTTCAATGAGCCTTAACCCCCCAGGAGGCCTCAGCCTGAGCACGTGTGCCCTGGGGCAACAGGAGCCAGGAGGGGCGCAGGCCTCACTCCCACCAACACCAACCAACAGCGAGGAGAGTGGGAGCCCAGGGAACTGGTCAGCCACAAAGGACACAGAGTGGGGAGAGGGCACAGGGCAAGGGACACCAGAGAAGACTTATCCTGCAGTGAGCCCCTATCCAACGAAACAGGCCCAGGTTGGTTTGGGAAGTGTGGGTTGGACAGTGACTAGGAAAGTGCTGTCTACAGCCTGGGCTTTTGCACATCAAACCCCAGGGTCTGTGAGGCAAGGACAACCCCAGCTCCCCATGAGGCCATTCCTTGGCCAAGCCAAGTGAATAGGTGTTCTTCCTCATGCCCTCTCCTTGCAGAATGACCCGCCACACACACCTTTCCACCATCTACCTGCTGCGCCCTCCCCTAGAGGGCCTGAGGTTCCAGAAGGAGGCCACCTTCACCTGCCTGGTGGTGGGAGATGGCCTTCAGGGAGCCCAGCTGTCCTGGATGGTGGGCGGGGAAACTGTCAACAGCAGCATGAAGCAGGAACAATTTCTCAAGGGCTCCAGAACACTGAGCAGCCATTTGGGCTTGCCCAGGGCCAAGTGAGATCATGGGACACCTGTCACCTGAACACTTAGCCAACCAGGACTTGAGTCCCTCAAGGAGGTGACAGCACAGTGGGAGGAAGGTGAGGCAGCTCCCAGGCCTGGGGACAGGGCTGCCCAGGGCCCCACTCACCCCACAGCCCACCCCACAGCTCATCTCATGTCCTACCCCATAGCTCACTCCAGATCCACCCCACATTCCACCTCATGGCTCATCCCAGGTCCACTCTGCATCCCACCCCAGCTGCTGTCACTCCAGCAGTGCATACGCCAATTCTGCATTCAAGGAGATGGGGAGGTCCACTGTCCTGGCTTTTCCCTTGGTGCCTCCTGACCAGAACATGACAGGCTTCTCCCACCGCCCGCACAGTGGCCAAGCAACCAGCAACCTCTCTGTCAGGCTCCTGTTTGCACCGTCCTTTCCTAAGGTGGCTGCATGGCTTCTGTGTGAGGTTTCTGGCTTCTTGCCTCCCGACATCCTCCTCATGTGCCTGGAAAGCCAGCAGGAGGTGGACCTCTCCCAGTTTGCCACCGCCCACCCCACATCCAAGAAAGGCAATGCCATCTTCCAGACCTGGAGCATCCTGCACATCCTAGCCACCTCCAGCCCCTAATGGCTGCCTACGCATGTGTGGTGGGGCATGAGGCCTCCCGGATGGTGCTCAGTGCCAAAAGGAGCCTGGACACTGGCGGTGAGTCATAGCCAGGAGACAAGTGGCTAGCACATTGCTGGGGGGCAGCATTAAGAGGCCCCAACTCTTTCGGGGGGAAAGGCCCCTGCTGCAGCACAGCCCTGGCTCCACCTCCCACCCCAGCACCCTTCTTCAAGTCTGAGGTGAGCACAGGCTTCACCTGCCCTGCCCCAACCCCTCTACTCTGTTTTCTCACCACCTGCTGGCCTAGGTTGACCAAGGCAAAGTGGAGGTGGGTGTCACCCTGGATGCTACACAAGGGGTAGCCACTGCTGGATGCCAGGCAGGGACATCTGCAGGCATGAAGATGGATGTGGTCTCTCCAGATACCTGTGCTCCCCAAGGACATCTCAAAGTCCAGGAGCAAAGCCAGCACCTTAGGAAAGCAGAAGGGTCTCCAGAGACCCCTAATAGAGGAGTCTGACTTCATAGCAGCTGAAAATTCAGATCCATGTGTGCATGGCTAGCCCTGAACATGTGCTGCTCAGGGCCCCAGAGATGAGGCCCCAGTGTCAGGAGCACTTGCTGTGCAGGGTCCTTGCTGCCCAG
Organism: Heterocephalus glaber; assembly: GCF_053883595.1. Taxonomy (NCBI): domain Eukaryota; kingdom Metazoa; phylum Chordata; class Mammalia; order Rodentia; family Bathyergidae; genus Heterocephalus; species Heterocephalus glaber. The sequence goes on along the minus strand of NW_028258200.1, from coordinate 3,278,193 downwards.
CTGGGTTCCTCTCTGCTAGCTGAAGCCTGAACCTGGGACAGAGGTGATCACCTGACATTTGTGGTGCCTGTGCCCAGCCTCTTAGTCAAGGAGCACAGGGGCAGCCTCAAGGGAGCAGGAGCCTGGATCCAGACCAGAATTCCCTGGGAAGGGGGCTGTGCCTAGCTGCACTGGGCCCAGGGCTAAGACACCTGCTGCCAGCCCTGACCCCCATGCCTGTCCCAGAGTGGCTTATGAGGGCCTTAGGAGACCACAGTGAACATATCCTGACCCCTACTTTGCCTATGTGGGCCTTCTGTGGCAGCAGCCATGAGCAATGGCCCCACCCCATCTCTAGGTACCCCCTAGTGCAGGGCTGCTCCTCCATCCTCACACCACTATCCCCCAGAGGAACCCTTGATGCTTCATCCCCAGGCTCTGCCCATCCATTTGGGGTCAGAACCATGTCACCTGCCATACATTGGCCCAGGGCTGTTGCTTCCTCCCATTATGGGCCTGCTCACTCCTCCCAATCAATGTGGGCTCCGTCTTGACCCCCTTTTCACTGAACAGAAAGGACTTTACTGAGAGCACCTTGCTGGCCAATTCTACACTGACCTGCTTCCTGGTCTCCAGTGGGATAGCCATCCTGGTGACCCCACCCCATTCCCTGGCCAGACCCAGGGACCTGAAGACTATTTGACCTTCTTGCCCCTGGGTGCCAAGTTCCTGGGCCCCAGGTTCTCCTGCTGAGGACTGCCCACATGTATGTGCAGGTGCACACCAGGGACACTTGAGCACACATACGTGCTCCAGTGTGTGGAGAGACCCAGCCCCCGCCCAGCCTTCCTTGGAGGATGTTGTGTCCTGTTCTGCCTTTGGACCCAGGGCAGGTTCCTGGGCTTTGCTTACCTCTCTCATCTGCTAGGGACCCCACTGCACAGCCCAGGTCGCGTCAGCACTAAAGGAGCTAGAGCTGACAGCGTGGATCAGGTCAGGGGTATGCCATCCACAGGCCATTGTCACAGTGTGAGGTGTGTGAGTCAGTGCTGAGGGGTGCACTCCTGATGCCAGCATTGCCACATCTGTTCAACAGACCACATCAGCCAGTAGCTTTGGGAGGTAGATCTGTCTTCCTGTGGACTACAGCCCGGCCAGATGCATTAGCCTCCTAGGGTTACACTCTGGGCAGGGAGGGTCTACAGCAAGCACAGGCCAGATCCACTATGTACACTGCCTGCCAGGTTCCAAGGGCCTGTCCTGCTCCATGGCCCCTGGGACTGCAGTGCTCTGGCAATGAGAAAGTAGCACCCCCACCATACCCAGTCAGCAGGTTGTAGAGGCTCAGGAAGGCAGAAGAATTGCTCTCCTGGTGTGACAGCCTCAGCCACCCTGAAGCACACTGCCCCGCATCATGGCTAGTGAGGCTTCCTCTTTACATTTGTGAAGCTTCCCCATGGCTCTTCCTGCTTCTTCAATGGACCCTGGGCTCCTGACCTCCTCTCTCTGGACCTCCATCAAGACCTCCACAGGTCAGTTCCTCTTGGTCCCAGAGTCAACCAGCCATGAGTCTCCTTCTCCCAAACCAAACCACTCAGGAAATGAGGACATGGGCAGCTCCAGCAGGGCATGGTGTCCATCATCCTCATTAGGAAATAACTTTATAAGTCCCCTCCTGCCTCCTGGCCCTGCCTCTTGGCCCCTGGTGCATGCTCCTCACCTCACGGAACAGCTACATCTCCCCAAGTCTTCCTGCAAGTCTGGAGCACCATGAATTCTCCTGTCTCTCTGCACCAGCCACACCTGGTCCTTTGCCTGGATGATTACTATAGCCCTTCTGGTCTCTCTGAGACCAGCTTTGCCCCCTACACACTGTCTTGTCTTGACCTCTGTGGTCAGGCAAGTTCTTAAAACACTAATGGCTCTGTACTTCCAGTAAGGACTGGAAAGTAGTGAAAGACAGGTGCTCATGCCATGAAGAAAGGAAACCGTCAAATAAACATTTAAAATCATGGTTGTATTTAAATCCACAGAAGAGCTGAGGACTTAGAGAGGATCAGCTGACCTGAACTCCCAGTAAAGAGGGGTGACAGCTGCCCTGTCCGTCCTTGACACAGGCATTAAAGAAGGGCCTCTGCCAGAGGAAGGGGACGTGAAGGAACCACCAAGACTTCACATAGGCATGGGCTGGCTCAAAAGGAACCCAGAAGAGCCCCAAATGCCAACTCCTCACCCCATCAATTCTCCCTGGGTCCTCTATGAACTGGGGCCAAGTCAGGATGCTGCAGAGCTCCAATTTTCCCCTTATCCAAAGTGTTATGGTTCATATCTAGATGTCCCCCCAATGCTTTTGGAAGATGATTTGATGCTGGGGTCTTAGATCTGAGCTCTTTGCTTCTGGAATTTTCCTTGTAGTATTTTCAGGCCACAGCTGACTGTGTGCAACTTACCCTATGGGACTCACTGATAAGGAGGACTGCAGCACACTAGTCCCATGGCTTGTGATGGCTCCCATCAAGCCTTCCCCTTATGCATGGGGCTTCATGTAGGGTGGGGTGTGTTTGATGAAAGTATATTTCCCTGGGCCTGGATAGCAGCAGTTCCCCACCTTTCCCTGGTCCTCATTGCAGTCTCCAGCTGGGCTCTTTGTATTCACACCTGGTTATGACATAGCTTTCCTTAAGACCTTCCAATACCACGCCCCCTTTGCCATTAGGACAAAGTCCCCCTGGCCCAGTGCTGTCAGCTCTCCCACTTACTGTGTCCTGGAGCTGCCCACAGTCCCCTGGGGCATGCTGTCTCCCAGTGAGGACACTGTGGACGCTGTTCCTTCTGCTTGGAATGCTGCCCGAACATTCTCCAGGGTTATACCTTCTTGCCTTCCATGCTTCACTCCAACAGCCCCTTCCTAAGTTTATCCTAGCCCTGGGTCTAGATCCACTTAGTGCCCCTGCCTCATCTCCTTCGCCCCCATTATGGTAGCTGGTTTGACTTACTGATGGCTGTCTTTGGTCCAGTTCTGTCTGCCAGCTTGGGTGGCTCTGTGGCTGAGTCCCCAGTGCCCGTGCTGGCTGGCAGGAGAAGGTAGTCAGATGCTTGGGAAGTACAACCAAGTGGATGGAGGCCCCAGGGAGACACGAGGTGAAGCACAGCCACCATGTGCACGTGTGAGAGGGCAGGGACCTGCTCACCATGCCTGCTCCTCCCCAGGTCTGGTCACCACCACCAGCCCACTGCCCCAGAGCAGGCATGAGAACAGCAGTGACTACATGGAGACAGAGCATGATAGCAGCCTGTGGCCCATGCTGTGCACCTTCGTGGTACTCTTCCTCCTCACACTGCTTTACAGTGGCTTTGTCACCCTCGTCAAGGTGAGGAAGGGATTAGCACCTCTCTGTGCAGAGGCAAATGGGACAGGTGCTCAACCAGGGACATGGAGGGCTGGGCGGGCTGGCTGCAGGCAGGGCTGAGGCAGGCTGTGAAGGGTATGGGCACCTGTGGGTGTGCGTAATGCCTGTCCCTCAGCCCTGCCCCTCTGACCCATAGGTGTCTACAGGTGAAGTAGCCCAGCCACGGCCAACATCATGCAGGAACAAGAAGGGATGCTCAGCCTTGAGTCCCATCCCAGACACCACCTCACACAGAGACAAGAAGGCCATACCAGGCTCCCCTCTGACCACACAGGACCCCACCTACCCTGTGCTGCCCAACAACTCCCTCTGCTCAGCCAGAGCTTCAACAGACTGCATCCCTGATCTCCACCACAAACCCTTGATTCACTTTTCCTGCCTCCTGTTCCTCTGTTCATGCCATCCAAATGACCTCAGACCAAATGGCACAGGGGCTGAGGGAAAATGGTAAGAGAACTCACAAAGCAGAACATGGCTGTCAGGTGTCACACCCAGGGAAACTGAATAAAGCTGCATTGTGAAGTCAGTGGACTGAGAGCCCATCTCTCCACACTTCACACACATATACTTACACATACACACACACACACGCGTTCAGCTCACATGTGAGCCCACATATATATGCATGCATACACACAACTACTCACCATCCAACACATAGGAGACACAGTGTAGGCCATGGGCAAAGGGGCAGGCACGTGCATGTATGGGTTCATATGTGCACATGTGGATGCACACGCACATGTGGACTTGCCTGTGCACATACATGGACTCACATGTTCACACATGGATTCACACATAAATACACATGGGCTAGCCCAGCACACATGTGGACACACACATGTGTAAGCTCAAACATGTATACAAATGGTCTCATACATGTGCACATGGACTCATACACAGATACACATGGAATCATGTGGACACATGGACTCATGCATGAACATGTGGACCTGTATGTGCACATGCACTCAGTCCAGTCCTCAGGTGGGAAATGGGAGCATTTCCATGTGCAGAGCCTCCTGTGTGTAAGCTTTGGCTCTTGCTGCCTGTGGGACCCTGGCTCCTTTCAGGGCCCTGCCTCATTGGAAAGGGTGAGAGCACTTCTCATGCACGCTGGGTGAGGAGTTCAGGAAGCCAAGCCTGCAGAACTCAGAAGATCCTAATGAATATCACCCTCTCCTGTCCTCTGTGTGGCCTGGAGTCTGTGATCTCAAACTCCTTCTGAAATCCTCACCCTAGGTGTGGTATCACAGAAGAGGCCTCTGGGAGTTCCTGGTCATGAGGTGGAGGCCTCATGATGAGCGGCAGACTCTTAAGGGGAAGAAACCCCAGCACAACCCTGCACCCTCCAGCTATGAGAGGACAGTGACAAGGTGCCATCCATGGATACGGAGGAGGTCCTCACCAGACAGCTGGGGCCTTTGTCTCCACAATTCTAGCCTCCTGAGTGGGGCCAAATCCACAGTTTATAATTGTCTTCCTTTAAGATATTCTGTTGTAGCAGCACAAGCAGTTTAAGACATTGGCCAGCATCTCTTGACAGCCAATCACAGAGCCCAGGTTGGTGCTGGGTCTGTTCATCATTCAGCCAGATGAGGACATAGTGGTGAGCAGGGGAGGGCTTCATGTTGGCTGGCAAAGTCCTGAGAGTGTGCCAGGGTTAGCAGTCCTAAGGGTCTGGCTCCAAGATACCACCCAGTCCCCTCACTGGCTGTCCTCTCAGTGTGCCCCTTCATGAGCTCATCTGATCTATGGTCAGCTGGTTCCAAGGCAGGGTGGCAGGGCAGAGGAGCATCACTAAGGAGAAACAACAGTTTCTGGCATGGAAGGCAGGAGGCAGTAAAAGCAGCAAGCAAAGAAACAGCAGAATCTGTCTTTATATTCTATCCAGCTCATAAGCCTATTGATTGATGCCACCTACATCCAGGGTGGGGCATCTTTAATCCCAGCTTCACATCCTTAATCCAATATCACACCCTTAATCCCAGCATCACACACCCTGGGTCCAGCCATCTCTGTAAAACCCTACATATGACAGCATGAGGCTTTGAGGAAACATCTAGATACAAGCCATAACAAAGCTGAAAGCACAAACACCTACACCTTGGAAACAGGCTTTAGTGTTGGTGCATGGTAGGACTATATTAAGAGGAAGTTTGTCCAACACGGAAAAAAAACATCACCCATTTTCCCACATACAACAGTTGGACCGTTTATGGAATATCCAGCACATGACCCATGATGATCAGCAGGTTCCCATAGGGAGCCTCCAGGCACTGGGGACTGTAGAAGGCAGAGAGACCTGAGACAGCAGCAAGAACACAGTAGAAAGACAAGTGGGAATCTGGGAGAGAGAAACAGAATCTGGCACTAAGATCAGAGGGCCATTTGGCGGAGCCAGAACAAAGCAGGTACTCTCCTATTGTCTCTCCAAACACTGGAAAGGCCTGAGATGGAGCAAGGCCCTGCCCACCACCCTCTAATGGCAAAAGGGGGTCCTGAGCTCAGCCTGGGGTGGCACAAAGTTTTTAGGTATGACTGAGACAGATGGACATCTAAGGGCAGAAAGATGCTGAGCAGCACCTGTGTCAGCGGCCTTTGGGCCATATATTAGGCAAGGAAAGCCAGTGGAAGGAAGATATACTACCCCACAATCAATTAAGGCTGTTGTATCCCAGAGGCATGCAGTGGGTCACACCCAGAGCTTTCGACTAGGATATATGTTCAGAAGGAGCATCTACCCTCACATCTTTGGTCAGGCAATTAAGTGGTCCACAGGAGAAATTGCATGGCTGCTTGAGATCTGACTGTGATGCCAGTGCAGAGGAAGCTGTGTGGATGCTCCAGGTGAATGATACAACTATGTGAGGGTTTTAATTTTTATTCCTATTTTGATTTTTGTTGATGTAGTTATTGTTTCCTTGCTTCTTTGTTTGATTTAGGTCATTTTTTCTTTTTTTCCAGTTTTTCCTTTTTTATTGATATTGTGTGGTTATTATACTCTGTTCTTCAAAGTTTTCCCCCTTTAACTTGCAATTTCTTTTAGTGCTTCTTCTCTTCTATGTTTTAACTCCCTTCCCCACTATGTAGGGAATGGGGAAGGGGATGTTACCAGAGCCTCTGCCATGGGTCCTGGTCTATGAGCCACCATAGCACAAGGCAAATTCAAGAATAGACAGAAACGAGAAATAGAGCGGAGAACCTTGAATCCTGGTCAGTGCTGCTGGGGATGGAGAGCCAGAGAGTCCTATGACAACGTCAGTGACCTCATGATAGGCACTCCTCTGCAGCAGGTGGTCTCTGGGAGGGCAGGTGTGTTTACTCAATACCATAAAAGGAAGAAAGCCATGACAGTGGGGGAGTACCGCCACCTGGCCAACAGTGAAAAGTACCAGACTCCTCCACACAGGAGTTTTAAAGATTTGGAGAGAAAAAAACAGAATTAATTTAATTAAATTAAAGATTTAATTAAATTAATTAAAGATTTGGAGAGAAAACACTGGAAGAATCGCCTCCATGGTTCCCCCATTTATGTGCTGACATCAGCGGCTCCTTGTTTGATGAAAACACAAAGCAGTGGAACCTTGGGCGCCTGGAAACCATTCTGAATCTGTTGGAGCAGGAAGGTGGAGTTGTCTTCGAGGGAGTCAACACACCCTACCTGTACTTCGGCATGTGGAAGACCACGTTCGCGTGGCACTCGGAGGACACGGACCTCTACAGTGTCAACTACCTGCACTTTCGGGAGCCCAACACTTGGTATGTGGTGCCCCCAGAGCATGGCCAGCGCCTGGAGCTCCTAGCCAGGGAGCTTTTCCCAGGCAGCTCCAGGGGCTGTGGGGCTTTCCTGAGGCACAAGGTGGCTCTCATCTCACCCACAGTGCTCAGGGACAATGGGATCCCCTTCAGCTGTGTGACTCAGGAGGCTGGGGAGTTCATAGTGATGTTTCCCTATGGCTATCACACTGGCTTCAACCATGGCTTCAACTGTGCAGAGGCCATCAATTTTGCCACCCCTCGGTGGATCGATTATGGTAAAGTGGCACCTCAGTGCGGCTGTGGGGAGGCAAGGGTCAGCTTTTCCATGGACATCTTTATGGGCATCCAAGACCCTGAGTGCTCTGAGCTGGCAAAGGAAGGGCAAGACCAGGCCCTTGTGGACAACATGGGTCCCTCGATTTCTGCCAGGCAGGAGGTGGCCACCTGCAGAGAGGACCAGGTGTTCTGGACAACTGCTCTGCATTTGGGCCACCTTCAGTCTCAGGAGGCTTGTGCTTCCTCAGGGCCTGTTCTGGCTGGCTACTTGGTCAGGGACCCTTTCCACCCAGGACCCAGAATCCCCTCTTTGAGCCACGGAGATGATACTGAGCCTGAGCCAGACCACCTCAGCTCCTGGCTGCCACAGGTGGCCCACAGGAAAAAAAGAGTGGCTCTCCACACAGCACCTGGCAGAATGGCCGAGGTCATCCTCCTAGGCACTGGGGGCCCAGGGTACCCCTTTCAGAGTGCCCCCGAGTGAAATAAGGGAAAAACTAGAATAAAATATTTATGAAAACTGATGCCACAATGTTGAATTAAGTATTAGCTACAAGATTCTAAGCACATTAAAAACATAATGTACCATGACTCGGTGGGGTTCATGGCAGGAGTGAAATAATGGCTCTGTTGAATAAAATTTGTAGGAGGCTATTGGTAGGGACAAGCCTCTTGCACTAGGGCCCAACAGACCAGTCCAATGTACAGTTTAATTGTTCTAGCCGAGCTATAATTAATTGTAGGAGACTGTAAACAATTAACCAGTTATACAGTAATCAATTAATGTGTCTCTATACTTTGATTCAATTTGCCTATAAATGCCGTGAAATCATTTTGTTGACAAATTGTCTACACTTGCTTTGGTTCTAAGGGCTACAGGCTTTGTCAATCATTTTTGTTTTGTTTTGCTTTGTTTTTGTTAATTGCTCAAATAAACAATATAATGAACTTATACGTTGTCTTTTCAATAGTTTACACTAAGGGAATATAGAAATAGAACTTATCTCTGATAGATGGATCCAAGAAGAATCTAGGATCACATTCATCGATACTGTCTCAGTTACTTTTCTCCTCCCTGAGATCAAATACTTGACACCCAGAGTTAAAGGGGGAAAGGTTTATTGAGCTCATACTTTGTAGAGGTTTCAGTTCACAATTGGCTGGCTCCAACCCAGGGCAGCATGGCAGACAGGCATCACAGAGGAGAAACAGTCCATGACAGGCAGAAGGTAGCAAAAAAAAAGCAGGCAAGGGATGACCACAGCTCTTCCTATCCTTTATATCTTATATAGGCTACTAAGGGTGGGTGGCACTCACACCATTAATCCTAGTGTCCTTGATCCTGGAATTGCACCATGAATCAATGCCAGTGTCACACACTCAATAGTCAGCCACCTCTGAAAAAGCCCCATCTGTGACTGCATGAAGTTTTAGGAGGACATCTAGACACAAGTCATAACAGATATATATGGCCTGACTTTGAGTATGGCATGTTTCATTGAGAGGTCAAATGCTAAAAGAAAATCATTTTGCCAACACTTTGGTACCATCATTCGGAATCAAGATTTTAGAGCACCAGAAAGTAACCCTCATTTTCTGTTTTGTTTTTCCTTGAGGAATAAAAGTGTTAAAAATTATGACATTTATATTGGGAAGCACCTCCTAGTTGAAAAATCATTTTCCTTATTCATCTACTGACCAAATTTTAACTGTATGTCATTTTTAGTCATTTTCATTGCAACCTGAACTTCTCATATTAAAAGATTTGAAATTGAGCGAGTGCTGTTCTGATCGGCAAAGCGTATGCTTTTCATAAACCTTTGCTTCAACCCACAGTGCGGGCGCATGCACACACACACACACACACACAAAACTGAAAAATTCTTTTGCTAGTCTATGTCATAATGGATTGCTTAATTGGTTTACAGAATGCAGATGCGTTTTTTTTTGGAGACAATCTTACTATGTAGTACAGGCTGTCTTGGAACTAGGTAGCCCAGACTGGCCTTAAACTGGAGTCAGTCCTCCTGTCTCAGATCCCTAGTGCTGCCATTAGAGGTGGGCACCATTACAGGCCACAGAGGGATGAGTTTTTGTTTTTTCAGATGAGGTCTCACTGTGTAGCTCAGGCTGGCCTAGAATTCAATTCTCCTGCCTCAACCAAATAAATGCTTTGATTACAGGTGTGGGCTTTGTTTTCTTTTACAGTATTAGTTTGTTTTGGAGCACACTGTACATTTTGTGTGTTAAAGTGTCATGACAATAATACATTGTGATGTATATTTCATTTTTTTCCATGTTGATAACTATTTTTCACTCAATTCTCACGTAACTCAAGCTTTGAAACATACATGGGATTTGATTGAAAAATACTATAGATGTTTAAATAGAAATGTACTACAGTAACTAACACACTGCCCTCAATCCACTGCCGAATGCTCCCCCTTGCTGCCAACACATTTATCTCATTTGTTCATTGCTGGTGGTACTTCTGGGTTCAGAAAATCCTCCTGATTAGAAAATCTGGGCATATGTTTATGTCTTCCAGAGTTTTACTTCTTTTTATCTTCTGCAGGTTCATTGTTTCTGGTGTCTTCTTTTTTTTTCTGGTACCGGGGATCGAACTCAGGTCCTTGTGCTTGTGCAGCAGATGGTGAAACCACTGAGCTAAATCCCCTGCCCTAGTCTTTCTATTTTTATAGCTAGTTCTTTCATCCTTTTTCATTTGAGTTTAGGGCAGTTGGGAGATATGGGTCTAGATTCATTTTTCTGCATGTGAATAACCAGGCATTTTTGGTGGTTGGTTGTTTGGTTGGTTTTGGTTTTCTGAGACAAGGTCTGGCTATTAATTTGGGCTGGCCTTGAGCTTACTGTTTAGACCAGAGTGGGCTCAAACTCACTCCAATCCTCCTGTCTCAGCCTCAGAAGTGCTGGGATTACAGACTTGGGCCACCATGCCTGGCAAATAACCAGTTTTTCAAGCACTATTTGTTAAAGAGTCTATCTTTTCTCCCATATATGTTTTTAGCCCCTTCACCAAACATTAGACAGCTCAAAGTACCTGGGGTTTGTTTCTGCATCCTCATTTTTGTTCTATACAACAATGTGTGTGTGTTTTTAACCATAACCACTTTATCTTTGTCATTTAATTTAATATCTGGATTGTGATGCCTTCTGCTCTTCTCTTGTTGTTTGCTTCTTCTATTATGGGTCTCTTCAAGTTGCATATCCATTTTAGCCTAGACTGGCATGCCTGTAAGCCAAATACTTGGGAGGCTGAGGCAGGAGGATCATGGTGAGTTTGAGAGTTTGAGGCCAGCATGAACTACAGAGTGGGGCTCTGTGTCCCAAAACCAAAAAAAGAATATAGGATTATTTTTCCTAGTTCTTTGAAGAATTCTGTTGGTATTTTGATTGTAATTGCAATAAATCTGTATATATTTTTAGCAACAGGGCCATTGTGATGATGTTGGTCCTGCTTATCAAAAAACAAGACAAACCTTTCAATTTTCTTTTCTTTTTTTTTAAAAAACAGGGTCTCCCTATGTAGTTGAAGCTGGCTTTGAGCTATGTAGCCCAGGCTGTCCTTAAACTCACATTGATCCTCCTACTTCAGGCTCCAAGTGCTGGGATTACAGGCAGGTGCTCCATTTTCTAATATCATCTTCAATCTCTTTTTTCAGAGTAGTACAACTTTTGTTACAGAGGTGTCATGGCTTGCATCTAGATGTCCCCTGAGGTCTCATGCGGTCATAGGTGGCTGGATCTAAAGTGTGTGATGCTGGCATTTTCTTTTTAGAAAGGTTCTCACTATGTAGTTCAGGCTGGCCTTGAACTCAGTGTGTACCCCATGAGGGCCTCCAACTCTTGGCAGTCTTCCTGCCTCAGCCTTCAAAGTGCTGGGATTACAGGTGTGAGTTACCAAACCTGGTGAATGCTGGGATTAAGTGTATAATGTTGGGATGAAGGGTGGGTACTATTTTAAGGGTGAGTAGCCTGGGATGTATAAAAGGGACACAAGAGGGTTGCCAGAGCTGCTTGCTCCTTGCCACTTTGCTGGTGGCTACCTTCTGCTGCTGCTGCTCCTCTTTGGCATGGACTGTTTCTCCTCTTCGATGTCTCTCTGCCCTGCCACCCTGACTTGGAGTCAGCTGACTACAGACTGAAAACTCTACAAAATGTGAGCCACATAAACCTTTCCTCCTTTACTTTGGGTGTTAGGTATTTCGTCTCAGCAAGGAGAAAAGCAATTAAGACAAGAGGTCTTTCTCTCCCATGGGTATATTAATTCCTAGGCATATACTTTTCTCTCTGTGTGTGTGTGTGTGTGTGTGTGTGTGTGTGTGTGTGTGTTTACTTATTTGTTTTGAAGCTACTGTGAATGAGATTGTTTTCCTGATTTCTTTCTCAGTGAGTTCATTGCTGGTACACAGGAAATGTATTATTTGTTGTTTTGGGTTTTTTTTGGTGGGGGGACAAGGTCTCTCTGTGTAGTTCAGGCTGGGCTTCAACTCACTGTGTAGCTCAGGCTGGCCTCTCACTCACTCTCATCTCCCACCTCAGCCTACTGAGTGCTGGCATTACAGGTATGCGCCACCACACTTGGCTGATTTTCTTTTTCTTATTTTTGTATCCCGCTGCTACCTTGCTGAGTTTATTACTCCTACAAGTCTTTGAATCTTCTATGTAAAGGATCATGTCATCGGTATATTAGGATATTTCAACTTCTTCCTTTCCTATATGTATCTCTTATTTTTTTCTCTTGGCTGATTGGTGTGGCTCGAGTTCCAAGTACTATGTTTTTAATTTCCATTAGTATATGATTGCAGAGTGTAATGATGCCATTTATCATGAGCATAGATATATATACATAAGAAATATTCTGTCTCCATCTCTAGTTCTCTTTCCCAGAGGCAAATGATCCCTATCTCCATTTGAAGTCCTCTATCAAACAGGAGTAGTGAGGTTGGACATTCCTGTGTTGTTCTTGATTTTAGGGCAAATGCTTTCATTTTTTCCCCATTTATTACTATTTTGGCAGTGTTTTTGTCATAGATGGCTTTTAGCAGCTTGGTAACCTGCACATAGCACATCTCTTTCTATTTTTTATCCTTTTCCTTTCCTCTCTCTTCCCACTCCTCTCCCTCTATCTCTTGGTCCCCTTCCCTTTTGAAAATTCGAGATAAGATCCTCCTATGCCTATTTTGTCAGGATTTTTACCTTGCATGGATATTGGAATTTGTCAAAGAGTTTTTGTTTTGTTTTTCTGTATTGAGATGATCATGTTATTTTATCCTTCCTTCTCTTTAAGTGATGATTCCTGTTTATTGATTAATCCCTGCTGAACCATCCTTCCATTCCTGTGATGAAGTGAAGCCAACTTGATGAGATGTCTGATGTTTTTAATGACCTGTTGTACTCTGTTTGCTGGGATCTTGTTAAGGATTTCTCCATGTATGTTTGTAAATAAGATGGGCATTCAGTTTTCTTTTTCTGTTAAACCCTTATCTGGTTTGGCCTCAGAATAATGGTAGGTTCTAGGAATGAATTTGGCAGTGTTTCTTCCCTTTCAATTTCATAGAAGAATTTGGAGATTATTGGTGTTAGAACTTTTTTGAAATTCTTGTAGAATTCAGCAGTGAATCCAAGTCCTGGGCTTTTCTTCACTGGGAGGGTTTTTATGATTGCTTCTATTTTATTGTCTGCATTGGTCTCTTCAAGGCTTTTCTATCTCTTGATTCAGTTTGGGCAATTCATATATGTCCAGATATTTATCCATTATTTTTCTTGGTTCTCTTCAAAACAGTTTCTTGCAATCCTCTAGATTTTGATGGATTCCATCGTGATTTCATCTTTCTTCTTCCTTTTTTTTTTTTTTTTTTTTTTGAGAAAGAGTCTTCCTATGTAGTTCAGGCTGAGTGCTGGGATCACAGGAATGTGCAGCCATGCCCAGATTCCTTTTTATTTTCTAGTTGCATTGTTACAGGTTTTTTTTCTTTCCCTTTCTTTCTTTTTTTTTTATTTTTTTGGTAAGTTTGACCAAATGTTTATCAGTCTTGTCAATTTCTACTCTAACCTTTACAATACTTTTCTTCTACTAGTTTCAGATTTGGAATGTTCTGGTTTTTCTAGAATGTTAATATGCATCATTACATTATTTGGTATCACTCCATTCTTTTAATATGTGCATGCACTTGTTTCTGAGAACTGCTGTCATTGTTTCCCAAAGGTCTGGGTATGTTGTGCTTCCATTTTCTTTTGATTCTGAGAACATTAAATTCCTTCCTTGATTTTTCTTTGATCCATTGATTATCCACTAATATGCAATTTCTATATTTTCCCATACTTGCTGTGGTTTCTTTTGCTGTTTTCTTATTCATTCTGCTATGATATGATAGCATCCAAGAGATCATTTCAATTCATTTATATTTATTTAAGCATGCTTTATGGTCCCAGTTTTTATCTCTTAAGAAAAATAAATATTCCATTAACTTCCAGAGGGCTGAGGTCTCCCTGTGTGCCCTGTTCAGACCCCTCCATCCACTGGCCTCTCCTCCTCCCCCTCCTCCCCCTCCTCCTCCTCCTCCTCTTCCTCCTCCTTCTCTTTCTTGTGGTTCCCTTGCAACCCTTCCACAGCAAGTTTCTCACTTCTAATGATTTTTTCAAACAATCATTTTTTCTTTCATCCCTATTAGTGTAAGATATTACAGTTTCTGCTACATATGTTCCATTTTAGTATTTAATTTGTCTTGCTGTTAATTTCTCCGGTTTCTGAGTTAAACATTTAATTTCTTTTTTTTTCATTTATTTTCAGACTTAATGCTAAATAGAGTACTGCTGGTGAATTACCTACATGGGAAATATCATCTCCGTCAATCAAAAGGTCAAGTCTGAGTTCCTGCCTCCTAGATAAACCAAAGCATTGAAAAGGAGGAGAGGAAAAAAGGTGGAAAGAAAAAGGAAAGAAGTTACTTTCTAGCATTACTAGCTGTCTAGACCCACCTAGGAACTTGTTGCCTGTGTCTATGGCTGATGATATGGCAGGGATGAAGCCTGAGCATTCTGGTTCCCTGAATCCAGGTTCCACAGTCATGACCTTCAGGCCAACCATGGAGGAGTTTGCAGATTTCAGCAAATACATTGCTTCCATGGAATCCCAGGGGGCACACAGAGCTGGCTTAGCCAAAGTCATTCCTCCCAAGGGATGGAGAGCCAGAGAGTCCTATGACAACATCAGTGACCTCATGATAGCCACTCCTCTGCAGCAGGTGGTCTCTGGGAGGGCAGGTGTGTTTACTCAATACCATAAAAGGAAGAAAGCCATGACGGTGGGGGAGTACCGCCACCTGGCCAACAGTGAAAAGTACCAGACTCCTCCACACCAGAGTTTTAAAGATTTGGAGAGAAAATACTGGAAGAATCGCCTTTATGGTTCCCCCATTTATGGGGCTGACATCAATGGCTCCTTGTTTGATGAAAACACAAAGCAGTGGAACATTGGGCGCCTGGGAACCATTCTGGATCTGTTGGAGCAGGAATGTGGAGTTGTCATCGAGGGAGTCAACACACCCTACCTGTACTTTGGCATGTGGAAGACCACGTTCGCGTGGCACACGGAGGACATGGACCTCTATAGCATCAACTACCTGCACTTTGGGGAGCCCAAAACTTGGTATGTGGTGCCCCCAGAGCATGGCCAGCGCCTGGAGCTCCTAGCCAGGGAGCTTTTCCCAGGCAGCTCCAGGGGCTGTGGGGCTTTCCTGAGGCACAAGGTGGCTCTCATCTCACCCACAGTGCTCAGGGACAATGGGATCCCCTTCAGCTGTGTGACTCAGGAGGCTGGGGAGTTCATGGTGACGTTTCCCTATGGCTATCACGCTGGCTTCAACCATGGCTTCAACTGTGCAGAGGCCATCAATTTTGCCACTCCTCAGTGGATCGATTATGGTAAAGTGGCATCTCAGTGCAGCTGTGGGGAGGCGAGGGTCAGCTTTTCCATGGATGCTTTTGTGCGCATCCTTCAACCTGAGCGATATGAGCTGTGGAAACAGGGTCAAGACCAGGCGGTAGTGGACCACAGGGAACTCATACCTCCCCAGAAGCAGGACCTGATCACCTGGAAGGATGTCTGTGCAGCCAGGAGAGCTTCACTGGGCCTGAGGCACTTCAGCCTTAGGCAGGCTCTGCAACCCCCTCTGCCTGTGGCTTCCTGCAGTGAGACCTGCTGCGGCAGGAATGTGCGTCCTGGTCGTCGTCGTTGTGCATCTGGGCGACCATCTGCCCGTGATGCTGCTGCCAGGTCCAGGGCCACAACCTACAGCTCCCAAGAGCTCAGCCGAGCCCCACTGGCCTCCCAGCTTCCATCTGTCCCGGATACTCACCTGTCAGCTGGCAGACGTCGTCGTGGCAGTCCTCCCCGGCAACTAAGGGGTCAAGAGCCCATCCACCAGGGTCTAGCCAAGAAGCGCAGGTTGGTGGTCATGGAGCACACAGCTCTGGATTCAGAGCTTCGTTCTAACCTGTGCATGGAGCATTGATGGTCAACCCTGTGCCTAAGAGCCCTGGACTTCAATATCTTGGTTCAGCTTCTGAATGTAACTTAACCTCTGATCCCTAAACTCAGGGGCTGCCTTCATAGCCCACTACTCTGCTGTCTGGAGGCTTGCTGAGACCTGTCATAGGTAACTCACTGAACTTGGAGCCACTTTGTAGGACATTGATCACGCATAAGTAAACTGTGATGCCTCCAGATGCTGCTCCGTCTGGTGGTAATTATTAAATTCGCCATATTTGTCCTTCCTCCTAGATCTTGGGATATTTTTCAACTTTGGTAACTTCTGCATCTTAGCTGAAGTTTCATCCACTGGACACTACATCTCAGAACTAGGTGCCACTAAGATTGCAGGGAAGCTGAACTTTGCAGGTCTCCCATCCTCTGGACCAACTGTGGAGGGTGCTGTACTTTCAGGGCTTTGGTTTTCCTTTACTTGCCTTCCATTTTCTCCCTCACTCTTACCTATTTCTTGCAAACTGAGGCACTTTTGACCGATGAGTTTAACAGAGTCACAGAAAGGTTTGACCTTTGTAAGTTACTGATGTATTTAAAATGTGTTGTTATCAAGTATTTGTTCATAAATAAATAAATTTAAATGTTAAAATTTGACTCTTTCTAATATTCCAGTTTCCAATAGTGAGGCAGGGACAGAGGTTATTCTTTCATGAATTTTCTTAATTGTTTCAAAAACACTTAAATTTATTTTTATGGGCCGGTTCCATTGTTTGCAAGAGTGAATAATAAGTTTGGGGGATGCAAATTGGGTTCTGGCTATATCACTGGCTTGGGGTATTTGATTTTTACAGTTTTTCTTTGAGGGTGATATGGAGGATCTAAGCATGGGCAGTAGGAACTAAGTTGTTGGGAGAAAAATGCAAGTATAGAAAAGAAGTGTCATCACCTGAGTATTTTCAAGTCTTCATGGATTTTTGAAAACCGTAGATACATTTTACATTCATTTATTCAGCACAATCCACATGCCTACAAAGTAGTGAACAAGACAGTTTCAATTAGTAAAACGTGCTGTGAAGGAACTAAAGTAAGATTGGGCAGGATACCTTTTTGAGGACCACTTGACACAAATGGAAGGTTCAAAATGGTGTTTTGCACTTCAAAGGATCTAACAGAACTCCTAATGTGGAGCTTGGTGATTCTGATTTTCCAAACAGCAAGAGAGCTTATTTGTGTCTGGGGCATAGAGAGGAAGTAGGGAGGAAGGGAGACCATGTGGGCCTGGTATCTCACGTTAACTACTTGTTGTCATCACCTCAAAAGGTGAAGCCATGGGAAGTTTAGAACAGTAGCAGACATCATGTGATGTGCATATTTAAAAATTTGCTAAATTGTATGGAAAATGGGGAGACAGGAGAATTGCCTGGACCATCTATATAAAACAAATGAGACTGAGTTATTTAGACAAAAGATTAAATGCTGAAAATAAACAAAATGGGGAAATTAAGAATATATCTTGAGAAATGATAGTTTGTATACAGAAAGACATTTCTGAAAAGCAAGGTACCCCACTACAAACCACCCTACCTTTCTCCCACTGACAGAATTTCAATGAGGCTCTGAAATTTGAAGCACCAGGCAAAACGAAAGCAGGCGTGAAATAACATATACATATATGTATCTATGTGAGTGTCTCTTTAAATTTCTGAATAAGGAGTAGCAATATCCTCTTCATCTTTATGCTGTGTGGCTAGCTGAGCACCCCTGTCTTTCCTAGTGGACATGGAAGCTTAGTCCATAGAAAAAGAAGCTGTGAGACTGAGCTCAGGGACTGCAGGCAGAGAAGGATGGGACTGAGATGTCTCACTGATAGGAAGATTAAGTTAATATGGAAATGGTGGAACCACAAGATAGAACCACATTGAATTCACTTGGGAGAGATCAGCCCTACAGAGCTGCTGGACCCACAGTAGATCTTGCATGAGCAAGGAATAAACTGGTTGTATGATAAATGACTGAGACCCTGAGACCTTTTGTCCATTAGTTAAAGTCTTACTGCCTTTGGCATGCAGGAAGAGGACAGCCTTAAGCTGTCAGATGCCTTTAGTACCTCACCCAAAGCCATGCTTCTTCCCATTTTGGGCCATGTCCAGTGACTGCTTAATGCTAGGCCATAAAAGTTGGGCCATCTCTGCTCAACTTGGGACAACTCTGAAGAGCCACTTCCACACTAGGACTCCCTGCAGTATTGGCTGGAACCATCTTTGAGACTGAATCCAGTTAAATTTTCCCCTTTGCTTTTTTCCTTTCTTTGGTACCAGGGATCCAACTCGGGACCTTGCCTTGTGAGGCAGGTGGCAGAACCACTGAGCTAAATCCCTGGCCAAATTTTCCTCTTTGCTGAAACCTGCTACCTTCCCCTTCCTTTCTCAGATGTGGATCCTAAAAGCACTTAAAAAATAAACATCCTGAGTGCTGAACACTTATAGTCTGCTCCTTGGGAACCCATACTGCAGCACTACTCTAAGTCTCCATGGTGTGGTAGAGCATCCTTTCCTTGAGAGAATGAAGCTGGGTTACACTGCTGACATCATAATCCTTTGCATGATTGTTCAGGGATGTGGGGAGATGGAAATGTCCAGATGATAAACTCAGTGCCAGGCTTATGGAACTATTGATTCTGTAACCCATGGTGAAAACACGTCTCCTTGAGCATCAGAAATTACCAGAACAAGAAATGATTATCTTATTCTTGGCACTGATACAGGAGAAATATAACTCCCAACATGCTAGATGTCAGATGTGGTCGGTTTGTGTCCTCTGAAATTAAAGATTGAATTCCAAGGAACAAGGGAAGTCAAGAATAGGAAAGGTTTATTGAGAGAGAGAGCTCCTGAGAGACGGGAGGAGTCCCAAGTGCGTTGCCACCGAGGCCCTTTGTCAAGGGTAATTTATACAGCAAAGTCACAATGTGAGTACAATGTGGATCAAATTATAATCAACCAATAGGATTACAAAGAAAGCTGCTTAGCTAATATTGACCCAATAGGGAAACAAGTCACATAGGAAGGGTACATGGAAAGAACAAAGGCATTTTTGAGAAGGGATGGGTCCAGATGCTGTGGTCACCCACCTGGGTGACTGATGCCTATTTGCACTCACTGGACCAGGTGGTGCTAATTACAGAATAATTCCAAATTACTGCTTATCCCTTAGGGAGGCATGTAGGCTTGGCCATTGTATCTTTATTTTGAGGCCTGGCCTTCTTCAGATCCACCTCCAGCCACAATTTTCGTATCTTTATTTTTCACTGACTTCTTTGAGGGCCTAGTCTCTCTCTGACTGTATATTAATTTCTAGCTAGCTTAGCTTCCTACAATAGCATGATATATATTCCCCTCCAGCATAACCCTTGCTTTACTGCAAACATGTATTCTGGCTCTGAGAGGAACTATAGCATGGTGACAGCATTTGACATTCACACAGAGTGCTTGTGGGAATGTAAAATCATGAACACCTTTGAAAAAATGTTTTTCAGTATCTTAAAACAATGAAACATTTTTCCAAAGCAATGCTAATCCTAGGTATTTACTCATTCATAATAATAAAAAACTGAGGAATGCATGTCTCTGAACAGATGAGTGGAAAAATAATAGTTACAAGATATGAGCATGTTGCTATATATATATCAAAGTGACTGGACAGAGTTTGCTAGATCTATACCGAAAAATAGATCATTCCACATTTTTATAACCTCAAACACTACCTCACTAAGCATCTTTGTACATAGAAATAAAAGTGTTGGGTTGCATTATGTTTATTTCAACTTTTCTAGTGACAGCTAGATTGGGCTCCAAACTCCATTAGCACTGTAGGAAAGTTTTGGTTTCTTCATTTTGATCTTGTCCAGCTTTTTCATTTTTTTGCCCAATGCAAATCAGTGAGAAATAGTGTCTCATATTTCTCCAATAAATACAGATCTTTCACATCTCTCTTCAAATTCATTGGCCCTCCAGATTTCCCTTTGTGAGTTTTCTTTTTTCTCAGGTGTCTCCCACTTCTCTACATTGGCTATTTTGTTTAATTGACCTGTAGGCATTTTTTTTTTGGTACAGGGAATCGAACTCGGGTCCTTGTGCTTGCGCAGCAGGTGGCGAAACCACTGAGCAAAATCCCCGGCCCCTGTAGACATTTTTGTATAGGAACTTATTACTCTTTTATGTTTTCTTTTATGTAGGACAAAAACCTTTCCCTAGCCTGTATCTTTTTTCTTTTAGTAATACTGGGGATCAAGCCCAAGGCCTTACTCATACTAACTGATCTCTTTTTTTCTTTTTTCCTAGCTTGTATCTTCTCTTTTACTTTGTGTGTGTGTGTGTGTGTGTCTGTCATTATTACATTAGAGTCAGTTTAGTATTTCAGGCATCATCCCTTTAGTTTGCATTTTTATTTGATGTTTCCAAATATAAAAACGTAACGCACCTTATGTGAATTATCTGAAATGAGACCATGCAAATCAAGTCAATAAGTGCAACAATCACTTTTTCCCTTCAGTGTTTCTGCTTTTTACGGCATTGTCATTGACAGAAAATTGGATAACGTGCTTGGTTGCAAAATGTCATCTCTTTACAGAAACAACATGCAGAGCGATTTCTACTTTGACTGCAAGTCAATTTACAACTCTTTATTTTCAATTTTTTACTTAGGAGGTACATGGAACTGAAAAATTTAGCTGTCCAACTTTGTTTAGCTACCTCAAAAGTAAGCAAAATGACAGTCTCAATACTGCGAACTTTGGAGGGTTGAGATAGTAGACTGTATTTTATTCTTTAATAGATTCAACTGTTTAGCCAGAAAGTGTTGGCTTTTTCTTTAAAAGAAAGAAATTCCCTTACGGCTTTTCCTCTACTTTTATGAGACTGGGTTCCAGAGGAATAGAAAGAACCCCTAATGTGAAATTTAAAAGTGTGAAAACTGTGTTCAGTTGCATTATAGAAAGTTTTGCTCATAGCATAGACTAAAGCCAGTTGATTTGCTGAATGGCAGTGAAGACTATCCTAATCTAAGTGGCTGTAATTATCCTAAATGTTTTACATAGCTGAACACTATAAGTTCATATATTATTACCTCTAAGAATATCGTGTGCAAGAGAAATCCTCTTTCTCCAAGTATTTATGATAGCATTTCTATTGGAAGCAGTCATATCTAATAGCGATCCAGTTTCTCTGCTGTTTTAAACATATAACTTAAGGAAATTTCAGAGATTACTGAACAAGAACTTACCTCTTTTGGTGATTGATAGAGCCAACTTGTAGGGTTCAAAATATTTCCTTTAAAAAACACTCAGAATATAGAACATCTATGCAAAGAAAAATATAAATATTCTGGGTAATCATATTTGACTGTATCACATAATTTAGAACCAAAATCACTGGTTCCAAGTTTTCTATTTTACTAATTCCTCTGACACTATTTCTCAACTAATGTTTATATTTGATTCAGTGGCATTTATGGTATCCCATAAGTCCAACTTCCAATGCAGCACAAAGTTTCCTGAAGTCTAAGGACTCTATTTTAGGGGTTATTATCGTTTTAAAGGGCTTACAAAGCAAATGTTTTAACTATACTTTTTCTTTTTTCTTTTTTCTTTTTTTTTTTTTTTGGTACTGGGGATCGAACTTGGGACCTTGTGCTTGCGAGGCAGGTGCCAGAACCACTGAGCTAAATCCCCGGCCCTTAACTATACTTTTTCTACATTGTACTCACCAGTTACAATGTTTTTTTTTTAACTTTAATAAATTTTATTTTATTTTACCCCATTCCCCATTTAAGCCCCCTCCCCTCCCTATGTACAAAAGCTTTGTTTCCATTTTTTCTTCTCTTTTCACTGTTTTCTTGTCCCTTCCTTTCTCCCTTCCTCCTCCCTTGCTCCCCTTCCCATTTTACAATATTTTAAAAGGCTATTGTCTACTTAAAAGGTGGCCTTTCACTTTCTCCACCCCATACCTTAGTCAAGGGTTTTTCCTCCCCTCTCCTTTCACACCTTGAGGAAGTACAAGGGTTTCAGACCAGGCGCTTAGGTATTTTACATGGAATGCTTGATTTTAAGGGAGTGTCAGACAAGACAAAATCATTCCTAGTTCAGGCATATTCCATTGCTCCCTAAAGTAGTTTTGTGACAAACAGTAGTTAGTTACAACTTAGAAAAGATGAGACATCTGAAGGAGCCCTGACAATAGTAAGCCCATAACAGCTGAACAGCAAGAAGGCCATTTCACTGCACTGTGAGCAACCACTGCTGACTAGCAGGGGGGTTAGACTCTAATCTCCTTACCATGTTGGTAAACATGGACGCTTCACTGAAGTGTCACTAAGTTACACAACTGAAAATGTTTTAAGAGGAATTTACATTGAAGAAAATATGGTTGCAAAGTATTCTACATTTTAGTTGTTTGGCCTCTTTCTTATCCTCCTTCTCTTTCTCTCTCTCTCTCTCTCTCTCTCTCTCTCTCTCTCTCACTCTTTCTTTCTTTCTTCCTCCCTTTCTTTCTTCCTCCCTTTCTTTCTTTCTTTCTTGTAGTACTGGTGCTTCCACCCATGCCCTTTGTACTGAGTCACATCTCCAGCTTTTTTTTTTTTTCATATTGAGACAGTTTGGGTTTTTTTTTTTTTTTTTTTTGGTACCGGGGATTGAACTTTGGTCCTTGAGCTAGTTTTATTAAGTTTTTCAGGCTTTCCTGGGACTTAGGATCCTCCTTCCTTGGCCTTCCAGAGTACTAAGATTACCAGTGTGTGCCACCATGCCCCTTTGTAAATTATTTTACTGAAAAGGGGATTTTAGATGAAGGAAATTGGCAACTGAGCATACTAAATAAACTCCCAAAATATAGTAGTTTTCATTATGAGATATGTTTACCACATGCGTTTTGACAAAAATGTTTCCCTAAGCCAGGTGTAGTGGTGCATGCCTGTCATCTCAGCACTCCAGAGGTTGAGGATGAGGCCAGCCTGGGCTACATAGTGAGTCCAAGGACAGCCTGCACTACATAGCAAGACTCTGTCTCAAAATAAAAAAATCCCTAAAATCATCGCTTCATAAAGTTATATTTCATGTTAAAATACTACTGAGGTTTTTTTCATTAAGTTCATTGGTACATTTTAGGTATAAAATAGTTACATTCATCATTGGGATCTTGTACCTTTACATGATGTATCTTGGTTCTTATTTTTTTCCCCTTCCCCTGCCCTCCCTTCACCCCCTCCACCCTTCCCTATTTGCAAAGACTTTGTTTCCATTTTTTTCCTTTTCTCATATTTTTTTCTTTTCCCTTCTTTCCTTTCCCCTACCCCTCCCACTTCCCCTGCTCCTTTAGACCTTTTCTTCCTATTACACAGTATCAATTATACATTTTAAAAATTACAATACCAAAATTTACATGACATTACCACAGATTTTATAGAATTTAAAAGGACAGAGAAAACATATTACAAAAATCTTTTCAAAAATAAATTTGACAACTTCTAAGAAGTAGCTTGGAAGACAAATTAATGAAACTAACTCTGGAGGAAATATAAAATTTGAATAACACCTAATAAAGAAAGTATATTCCTAGCTTGAACAAAGGCCTATATGACAAAGACAGGCTCATATACATTTTTTTTCTTTTTTTTTTTGGTACCAGGGATCGAACTTGGGTCCTTGCACTTGCAAGGCAGGCGGCAGAACCACTGAGCTAAATCCCCGGCCTACAGGCTCATATACATTTTAACTGATAAATTACATCAAACATTTAAAGCAGAAAAAAGAAGGAACACTTCTCCCCTCATTTTAGGAACTCAACATTGTGCTAATCCTAAAACTGGATCAAGATAATAGAAGAAAAGACTATGAACATAGATAGAAGTTTGTTTAACAAAACAAACTCTTAGAAGTCAGATCTGGCAGGATGTAGAAAGTGGTTTTGTTATAGGGATGGCAGTATTGGTTCAGCATTGGAAGATCCACCCGCAAAAGTCATCATTTTAACAGAGGAAAGGAAAAAGCCATATGATCCTGTCACTAGTTGGAGAAAGAGTACTGGACTAAATTCTACAGCTGTTCATGGTAAAAGTTATCAGGAGACTAGAAGTAGAACAGAAACTTCTTAACAGATAAGACATGTACTCCATACTTTCAGCAAAAATGACTTATATGAATGGAAAAGATACTATGCTTTCTCCCTAAGGTGGGGAACAAGGGCAGATATGCCTACTTTTCATCTGTCCATTAAACTTTGAAACATAGGCCCAACCAAAATAGTCTGGCAATAAAATAACACAATTAAGATAGGATTGGCAAGGTAGAAGTAAAATCTTTATACGTAGATGAAATGATCATCAACAGAGAAAATACTATGAAATCTCTAGGAGCCCCTAGAACTTATATTTGACTTTAGCAGGATTAGAAAACACAAGGTATATATAAAAATTCAGGTCTGTGTATACTTGCTAAAAATGAAGAATTGGATATTGAAATTTAAAAGTTATGTAGGAGTACAAGGGACCTAGAAAAGTAAAAAGAAAAAGAAAAAAAAAACAGTGTTGGAAGACGTTTAGTACCTAATTTTAAGACTGCCTCTAAAGCTGCAGTAATCAAGACAGTGTTGGCATAAGGAAAGACATATAGATCAATGGAATAAAACAGAGAATCTAGAAATAGAACCACACATATATGGTCCACTGAGTTTTGAAAGCTTATTTAACATTAACATTTTATAGAATATAAACTCAATTCAAGAGCAGAGGAAAAGATAGTGTTTTCAGCAAACGGCACTAGAACACCTGGTATCCGTATTTAAAAAATTAACCTCAACCCTTTATTTCCATGCATAAAAATAACTTGAAAGGATCTATGAACCTAAATATGAAAGACTAAAACTGTAGCACTTTGGGAAGAAATTATAAGGGAAAATGTTCATGAATTTAGGGTAGGCAAGAATTTCCTAGGATACACAAAACATGATGTATAAAAGAAAGAAATTGATAAATGACATTCCATCAAAATTTAGAACTTTAAATGACATCATTAAGAAAATGAAAAGTAGTCCTTAAACAGACCATATTTATAGTACATATAACCTAAGACCAGAATATATAAAGAGCTCTTACAGCTCCTTAATAGACAACCCAATTAAAAAGTAGACACAAGAAGATGATAAATAGCCAGTACAGATATGTATTGACTTATCATTTTCATGACTTTTCTTTTTGTTGGATTCTCCCCTTTGCATTTAATTCCTTGTCATGCCCAATAGATTAATTCTCTTGGGCTTCCTGGGGTTGTGATCCTCATGATCTTTTCCTAGGATTTTGTCTAAAATTTTTGTAGTGCTGGTTTGGTATTCACGAAGTTCCTTAGGTGCTCTTTATCATGAAAATATCTTATTTGTCCATCAATTTTGAAAGATAGTTTTGCAGGGTACATCAATCTGGGTTGGAGGCTGTTTTCCTTTAGGGCTTCAAATCCATCACTCCAAGCTCTTCTAGCCTTGAGGGTTTGTGTTGAGAAGTCTGCTGTGATTCTGATTGGCTTCCCTTTGTATGTGATTTGTTTCTTTTCTCTCACTGCTTGGAGAATTTTGTTCTTCTGTTGGATTTCTGGAATCCTAACTATTATATGCCTATGTGTAGAGTTTTTTTGATTAAGGCTAGCTGGAGTCCTATATGCCTCACTTATCTGTATGTCAAATTCTTTTCCCCTCCTAGGGAAGTTTTCTGCCATCACATCTGTGAACAGTTTTTTTATGTCATCTGCATGCTCTCCTCTTTATTCATTGACTCCAATCAGTCTTATGTTATTCTTCTTTGCATTGTCTAGCAGCTGCTGGATTGATTTCTCATGTTCCTTTACAATTTTAAAGCAATTATTTTTTTCCTAGTCACTAATTGCAGTCTTTTCTTCTATATGTGAAATTCTATCCTCACATTGGTTCATTCTGTTGCACAGACTTTCGATGGAGTTTTTAATCTCCTGGAAATCTGTTTGCATCTGTTTTATGGATTTCATTTGTTTCCTATGTTGGGATTCCATCAAGTTCCTCAGATCCTCTATTTTTTTATCTGTGTCCTCTCTAGATTTATTAATCATGTCTTGCACCATGAGCACAATCTTTGCTGTTATCTGAGTAATTATTTTTTCTTTCATTTTTCCCAGATCCTCTTTTGTTGCCAGTTCAGACAGTCCAGGTAGTTGAGTATCAGACTGTTCCATCTAGTTTCCCTTTGGGCTTGCTGTAGGTGATCCAGAACTCTGTTTTTGAGGCTTGTTTACATGTCTTACTTCCACAGGGAGGGGGGTGCTTCTGGCGCCCACACAGCTCATGTTCTCCACCCTAGGAGCCTGGGATGGTGGCGGGGAAGCTTCCTCCCAGGTGCTGGAACCAGCTCACCTTCTCGCCCCTAGGATCCTGGGATGGAAGTGGGGGAGCTTCCTTCTGGGTGCTGAGACCAGGTCAGCTTCTCTGTCCTAGGATCCTGGGATGGTGTCAGGGGAGCTTCCTTCCAGGTACTGGGACCGGCTCACCTTCTCTGCCTTAGGAGCCTGGGATGGTGGTGGAGAAGCTTCCTTCCTATAGGTCTATCCTGAAAATGTCATTCTTATGTTTTTGCTTTTGTGTGAAATACACACAGAGTGAAAAGAAGGAAATCATATGCCCACCCAACAACCACATATACATAGTACATGATGGCAGGGTTGATTTGACATCCTCACATTTAGACCACAGGTGTGATCAGCGACCTCACAGTCATACTCACCATGGGAAGCTAAATGCACCTGCACCTCCTCACCCTGCTCTTCACCTCAAAAGAACCAACATCACAAATGATGTGTCCTGTGTTCAAAGACTGTGATTTCCTGATCCTGGTGAGATATCCTGGATGCACCTGTGGTTTCCAGCACAGGAAACAGAAATCTTCCAAAGTGTGAGATCACCTGAGCTGTAGCTAGATCCTCTGTGTTGGACCTTCAGAATTCCAGTTACATGCAGGTCCTTAAGAATTCTAAAACATTTCATTAGTTTCTTTCTGCTGGCTTCTCTGTTATTAAGTGTTTAGTCATGATTGTGCAAATATCATTTGGAACCCTGACTCAAGAAAAAGTTTATATTTGGAGAAAGGTGCTTGGAGCTTTTTTCCCAATCTCTAAAGTCCCTGAAAATCATTACCCATTACTCTAGTTTCTTGTTCTTTATGGCTGAGTAGTACTCCATTTTATATTTTAAAAAACACATATTCTTTATCTAGTTTCCAGTTGATGGGCACTTGGGCTGTTTCCAATCTTTAGCTATTACAAATGGTGCTGCTATAAACATGGGTGCACATATATCATTGTGGTATGATTCTTTCAATTCTTTTGGGACGATACCCAGCAGGAGAATAGCTGGGTCAAATGGGACCTCTAGTCCTAGATCTTTGAGGTATCTCCATACTGATTTCCACAGTGGTTGCATGAGCCAGCACTCCCACCAGTAATGGAGAAGGGTGCCTTTTTCCCCACAACCCCGCCAGCATTTGTTACTGGTTGATTTCTTGATAGAAGCCATTCTTCCTGGGGTAAGCTGGAATCTCAGTGTTGTTTTCATATGCATCTCTTGAATGACCAAGGATGTTGAATATTTTTTCATATATTTATTTGCTGCTTTTATTTGTCTGAGAAATGTCTTTCAGATGCCCATTTTTGAATTGGTTCTTTGAATTTGGGGGGTCTGGTTTTTTTCAGTTTTTTATATATTCTAGATAGTAGTCCTTTGTCTGAGGTACAGCTGCTAAATTTTTCCCCCACATTGTACATTGTCTCTTAGCTCTGGTGGTGGTTTCTTTTGCAGTGCAGAAGCTTTTTAATAAGATGAGATCCCAGTTGTTGATTCTTTGTGCTAGTTCCCGTGCTACTGAGGTTTTGCTGATAAAGTGTTTTCCTATGCCAATGTCTTCAAGAGTTCTACCTAACTTATCTTCCAGCAAGTTTAGTGTTTCTGTTTTAATATTTATATCTTTAATCCACTTTGACCTTAGTTTAGTGCATGGTGATAGGTATGGGTCTAGTTTTAATCTTTGGCAGGTTGAAATCCAGTTTTTCCAACACCATTTATTAAATAGGCTATCTTTCCTCCAATGATGGTGGTTGGCTCCTTTGTCAAAGATGAGGTGACTGAGTATGTCTGGAGTTGTTTCTGCATCTTCTAATCTATTCCGCTAATTCTCAGGTCTGGGTTTTTTTTGCCAGAACCATGCTGTTTTTATCACAATAGCTTTGCAGTATAGTTTCAAGTTGGGGATTGTGATACTCCCGCCGTGTCTCTGTTGCCTAGAATTGTTTTTGCTATTCTAGGTCTCTTATGGTTTTAAATGAATTTTTGGATTGTTTTCTCTAGTTCTGTGAAGTATATTGTTGGAATTTCAATCGAGATTGCATTAAATCTGCATTGTAGTTTTGGAAATTTGGCCAATTTCACTATATTGGTTCTTCCTACCCAGGAGCAAGGGATGTCTTTCCTTTTTCTTATATCCTCTTTGAGCTCTCTTCAGAGTGCTGCAGTTTTCAGTGTAGAGGTCTTTTGTTTCCTTTGTTAGATTCATTCCTAGATATTTCATTTTTTGGATGCAATTGTAAAAGGAATTGTTTCCCTAACTTCTCTCTCAGTGAGTCTGTTATTTGGGTACAAGAAGACTATTTTTTTTTATTGTTGACCTTATATCCAGCTACTCTACTGAATCTGTCAATGAAGTCTAGAAGTCTTTTGGCCAAGTTTTTTTGGTCTTCTATGTAAAGCATCATATCATCAGCAAATAATGACAATTTAACTTCTTTCTTTCCTATCTTTATTCCTTTCATTTCTTTCTCTTTTTCTAATTGGTGTGGTTAATGTTTCCAGAACTACATTGAACAGGAGTGGTGATAGTGGGCATCCTTGTCTTGTTCCTGATTTTAGTGTGAAAGTTTTCAGTTTTTGACCATTTAGTATGATGTTGGCTGTTGTTTTTTCATAGATAGCCTTAATCAGGTGGAGATAAAGACCTTTGATTCCAATTTTCTGCAGGGCTTTCATCATAAGTGGGTGCTGGATTTTGTCAAATGACTTTTCTGCAACTATTGAGATGATCATATGGTTTTTGTCCTTGACTCTGTTAGTATAGTATATTACATTCATTGATTTACGAAGGTTGAATCATCCTTGCGTCCCTGGGGTAAATCCAACTTGGTCACAGTGTATGATCTTTTTGAGGACCCTCTGTATTCTGCTTGCCAGTATCTTGTTGAGAATTTTTGCATCTATGTTCATTAGGGAGATTGGCCTGTAGTTCTCTTTTTGTTTTTTATATTGTTTTTTTTTTTAATTTTTTAAATTAAATTCTTTTATTGGTACATTGTAGGTATACAACACAATTACATTTCTCATTGGGAATTGTACCTTTACATAATGCATCTTGGTTCTTGTTTTTTTCCCCCTTCCTAGCCCTCCCTTCACCCCCTCCACCCTTCCCTGTTTACAAAGACTTTATTTCCACTTTTTCCATTTCTCATCATTCTTCCTTTCCCTTCTTTCCATTCCCCTGACCGTCCCACTACCCCTACCCCTTTGGACCTTTTCTTCCTATTTTGCATTATCGATTATTCATTCTAATCGTTGCTACATTTTAGGTATACAATATAATGGCATTCATCATTGGAAATTTGCACCTTTACATAGTCTCTCTTGGTTCTTCTTTTTCACCCTTGTCCAGCCCTCTTTTCAACCCCTCCATTCCTATTTGCAAAGATTTTGTTTCTATGTTTCCATTTTCTCATATTAATCCCATTCCCTTCTATCCTTTCCCCTAGCCCTCCCACTTCCTTCCCCTTTGTCCCTTTTCTTCCAATTTCACATTACCTGTTATATATTTAGTCCTTATTTACACTTTCAGTTTCTCACACCAGAGAAACTATTTGGTATTTACACATGTGTGAGCTATTTATTTCACTTAGGAGTATCTCCTCAATGTGCATCCACTTAGCTATAAATGTCTCTAATTTCTCATTTTTTATGGCTGAGTAGTATTCCATTTTATTTTAAAAAACACATTTTCTTTATCCAGTCTCTGGTTGATAGGCATTTGGGCTGTTTCCAAATTTTAGCTATTACAAACTGTGCTGCTATGAACATGGGTGCACATATATCACTGTGGTATGATTCTTTTAATTCTTTGGGGAAGATCCCCAGCCATGGAATAGCAGGGTCAAATGGGACTTCCAGTCCTAATTCTTTGAGGTATCTCCATACTGATTTCCACAGTGCTTGCACCAGTCTACACTCCCACCAGCAGTGGAGCAGGGTTCCTCTTTCCCCACAGCCCTGCCAGTATTTCTTATTGGTTGATTTCATGATAGCAGCCATTCTTTCTGGAGTGAAGTGGAATCTCAGCGTTGTTTTCATTTGCATCTCTCGAATGACCAGTGATGTTGAACATTTTTTAAAGTATTTATTTGCTATTTCTACTTCTTTGTCTGAGAAATGTCTGTTCATTCAGGTGCCCATTTTTGGATTGGGTCTTTACATTTGGGAGGTCTGATTTTTTTAAGTTCTTTATAGATTCGAGATAGTAGATCTTTGTCTGAAGAAGAGCAGGTGAAGATTTTTTTCCCACATTGTGGGTTGTCTCTTCACACTGCTGGTGGTTTCTCTTGCTGTGCAGAAGCCTTTTAATAAGAAGAGATCCCACTTGTTGATTGTTTGTGCTAGTTCACGGGCAACTGAGGTTTTGTTCCTAAATTTTTTCCTACACCAATGTCTTCAAGCGTTCTACCTAACCTCTGTTCCAACTGGTTCAGAGTTTCTATTTTAATATTTAGATCTTTAATCCATTTTGATTTTAGTTTAGTGCACGGTGAGAGACATAGGTCTAGTTTTAATCTTTGGCAAGTTGAAGCCCAATTTTTCCAGCACCATTTATTAAAGAGGCTATCTTTCCTCCAGCGAAACTGTTTGGCTCCTTTATTGAAGCTGAGATGACTGAGTGTGTCTGGCATTGTTTCTGGATCTTCTAATCTGTTCCACTGGTCCTCAGGTCTGTTTCTTTGCCAGTACCATGCTGTTTTTATCACAGTAGCTTTGTAGCAGAGTTGCAGGTTGGGGATTGTGATACCCCTTGACATGTCTCTGTTACCTAGAATTGCTTTTGCTATTCTGGGTCTCTTCTTGTTCCAAATGAATTTTTGGATTGTTTTCTCAAGGTCCAAGAAGTATGCTGCTGGGATTTCAATTGGAATTGCATTAAATCTATATAGCAGTTTTGGAAGTATGGCCATTTTCACTATATTAATCCTTCCTACCCAGGAGCAGGGAATATCTGTCCATTTTCTGATATCATCTTCAATCTCTCTTTTCAGAGTGCCATGGTTTTCAGAGAAAAGGTCTTTGATTTCTTTCATTAGGTTGATTCCTAGGTATTTCAGATTTTTGGATGCTATTGTGAAAGGAATTATTTGCCCTTTTTCTCTCTCAGTGAGTCTGACATTTGTGTAGAGGAAAGCTATTGATTTTTGTGTGTTGACCTTGTAACCCGCTACTTGACTGAATTTGGTTATTAAGTCTAGAAAACTTTTGGTGGAGTTCTTGAGGACTTCTGTATAGAGTATCATGTCATCTGCAAATAATGACAATTTGACTTCTTCATTTCTTATCTTTATTCCTTTTATTTCTTTCTCTTGTCTAATTGCCATGGCTAATGTTTCCAGAACTATATTGAACAGCAGTGGTGCTAGTGGACATCCTTATCTTGTTCCTGATTTTAGTGTGAAGGTTTTCAGCTTTTGACCATTTAGTATGATATTGGCTGTTGGTTTTTCATAGATGGCTTCTATCAGTTTGAGGTAGAGACCATCTATTCCAAATTTTTGTAGGGTTTTTATCATAAGTGCATGTTGGATTTTGTCAAATGCTTTTTCTGCATCTATGGAGATAATCATATGGTTTTTGTCCTTGGCTCTATTGATATAGTGTATTACATTGATTGATTTGCGTGTATTGAACCGTCCCTGCATCCCTGGGATGAATCCCACTTGATCAGAGTGTATGATCTTCTTGATGATCTTCTGCATTCTGTTTGCCATTATCTTATTAAGGATTTTTGCATCTATGTTCATTAGTGAGATTGGCCTATAGTTCTCTTTTTCAGTTGGGTCTTTCTCTGCTTTGGGGATCAAGGTGATGCTTGCTTCCAGGAATGAATTTGGGAGTATTGCTTCCCTTTCAATTTCATTGAAGAGTTTAAACAGTAGTGGCAGCAGTTCCTCTCTAAATGTCACATACAATTCAGCAGTGAAGCCATTAGGGCCCGGGCCTTTCTTATTTGATAAGTTTTTAATTATGTTTCCAATTTCATTGGTTGATATTGGGTTGTTCAGAATTTTTAGGTCTTCTTCATTCAACTTTGGTAATTCATATGTATCTAGGAATCTGTCCATTTCTTCTGTGTTGTCTATCTTATTGGCGTATAGGTTCTGGAAGCAGGTATTGATGATCCTCTGGATTTCTGCTGGGTCTGTTGTAATTTCACCCTTTTCATTCCTAATTGCATGGATTTGGGCCTTTTCTTTCCTTTTTCTGACAAGGTTGGCTAAGGGTTTGTCAATTTTGTTGATTCTTTTAAAGAACCAACTCTTGGCTTCATTGATTTTTTTGTATCATTCTCTTAGTCTCCATTGCATTGATTTCTCCTCTGATCTTTATAATTTCCACCCTTGTATGAGCTTTGGGGTTGTCTTGCTCTTCTTTTTCTAGAAGCTTGAGGTTCAGCATCAGGTTGTTTAATTGGGCTCGTTCTGTTTTCCTAATATGTGTATTCACTGGTATGAATTTCCGTCATAAGACTGCTTTCATTGTGTCCCATAGATTCCGATATGTTGTATTGTCATTGTCATTTAATTGAAGGAACTGTCTGATTTCTTCTTTAATTTCTTCTGTGACCCATTTGTTATTCAGAAGTGTGTTGTTCAATTTCCATGTGTTTATGAAGTTTTTCAGTTTCTTTTGCTATTGATCTCCAGTTTCATTGCACTATGGTCTGATAATATATAGGGGATAACTTCAATTCCTTTGCTCTTACCTAAATATGTTCTATGCACAAGTATGTGGCCTATTTTGGAGAATGACTTGTGTGCAGCTGAGAAGAATGTGTATTCTGATTTTGTGGGGTGAAACACTCTGTAAACATCTGTTAAGTTCATATATTCAAGAGTTTGATTAAGTTCTAGTATTTTGTTGCCTTTTTTGTATAGCTGATCTATCTATTTGTGACAATGGGCTATTGAGGTCCCTCGCTTCTATTGTATTAGTTCTTATATTGTTTTTCAAGTCCACTAGTATTTGTTTTATACATTTGGGTGCACTAGTGTTTGGTGCATAGATATTTATGATTGCCGTCTCTTCCTCTTGGATTGTTTCCTTTGCAAGGATATAGTGTCCTTTGTCTCTCTTAATCAGTGTGGGTTTGAAATCCACTTGGTCTGCAAAGAGGATAGCTACTCCAGCTTTTTGTTGGGTTCCTGTCACATGGAGTATTGTTTTCCCCCTTTAACTTTCAGTCTATGAGTTTCTTTTTGATTTAAGTGTGTTTCTTGTGTGCAGCATATTGTTGGATCTTGCTTCTTGACCCATTCTGCCAGTCTATTTCTTTTAATTGGTGAGGTGAGACCATTAACATCAATGGTTATAACTGATACGTATTGACTTATCATTGTCATGACTTTTTCTTTTTGTTTGATCCTCTGCCTTTGCTTGTAATTTCTTGTCATGCCCAGTGGATTCATTCTGCTGGGCTTTCTGGGGTTGTGATTCTCGTTGTCTTTTCCTAGGATTTTGTCTAAAATTTTTTTGGAGGGCTGGCTTGGTATTCCTGAAGTTCCTAAGGTGCTTGTTGTCATGAAAGTATATTATTTCACTATCAATTTTGAAAGATAGTTTTGCAGGGTGCATCAATCTGGGTTGGAGGCTGTTTTCCTTTAGAGCTTGAAACACATCACTCTAAGCTCTTCTTGCCTTAGGGTTTTGCATTGAGAAGTCTGCTGTGATTTTGGTGGGTTTTCCTTTGTATATGATTTGTTTCTTTTCTCTGTTTGTAGAATTTTGTTCTTCTGTTGGAATCTTAACAATTATATGCCTATGTGTAGATTTTTTTTGATCAGGGCTAGTTGGAGTCCTATATGCCTCACTTACCTGTATGTTAAATTCTTTTCCCCTGCTTGGGAAGTTTTCTGCCATCACTTCTGTGAACAGTTTTTTTATGTCTTCTGCACTCTCTCCTGTTTCTTCATTGATTCCAATCAGTCTTATGTTACCTTTCTTTGCATTGTCTAGCAGCTGCTGGATTGATTTCTTGTGGTCTCTTACAATTTTAAAGAATCTTTTTCTTTTCCTGGTCACTAATTGCAATCTTATCTTCTATATCTGAAATTCTGTCTTCACATTGGCTCGTTCTGCTGCATAGACTTTCAGTGTTTTTAATCTCCTGGAAATCTGTTTGCATCTGCTTTATGCATTCAATTTGTTTCCTATGTTGTCATTTCATCATGTCCTCAGCTCTTCTATTTTTTTAAATCTGTATCCTCTCTAGATTTATTAATCATGTCTTGCACTATGGACACAATCTTTGCTTTTATGTGAGAAATTATTACTGATTTCATTTTTTCCAGATCCTCTTTTGTTGCTAGTTTAGGGAGTCCAGGTGGTTGAGTATCAGTCTGTTCCATCTCGTTTCCCTTTGGGGTTGCTGTAGGTGATCTGGAAGTCTGGATCTGAGGCTTGTTTACTTGTCTTCTCATTTCTACAGGGAAAGCTCACCTCCTCTGTGCTGGGAGCTGTGGCACGCCTACCTGGAAGCTTCCTCCAGGCAGGAGCCATGGCACGTCTACCCAGAAGCCTTCTGCACCCTGGGAGCCCTGGCACGCCTACCCAGAAGTCTCCTCTTGGCTGGGAGCTGTGGCACACCTACCTGGAAGCTTCCTCCAGGCTGGGAGCCATGGCACACCAACCCAGAGGCCTCCTCTCTGCTGCAAGCTGTCTACATGCAATTTTTATAAGGAGAGATAAGGCATGTTGTCTGCTGGACAGTTTTACTCTAGGGTGATGGATCCACTGTAGATAATTGTTGGGGTGCTGTAGACAACCAGAAGGGTCTTTTCCACTTAGGCTATAGAGACTGAGGCTTTAAGTCTTTAATTAAAATCCATTTAATATGTGAAATTAATATATTGAGTCTCCATAGATGTTAAGCCCTTAGCTAATGTAAAAGAATGGGTCAGAGCAGTTAGTTCAGCCTGTTGAGAGGTAGTGGATGGGGGGAGAGCTGCAGCTTTTATGATAGAATCTTGGGAGACAATGGAATATTCTGCCCTGGCAGGGTAGTTGGGGGATGGACTTGTATGAATTCCCATTGACAAACAAGGTGTGATTGGGATTGGAAAGAGGAAAGGGAGAAATGTGAAGAAAGGGAGAGGTTGTTAGGTTTATCAGAGATATGCATTCACATGGTTCAGAGGGCAGGTAGGTTGAAAAAGTGATCAGCAGGATTAAAATCAGGGCCCAGGGCAATTGTAACTATAGGAGTCTCCATGAAAAGTGCACAGAGTTGAAAAGGCAGGGGGTGGAGAGAAAGTGTGAGAGGTGGGATGAAGACACAAGTTCCTGAAGGTTGTTGAAAGAGTAAAGGGCAAGTGGAGAATATTTAGTGATTTTGAATGTTTCTAGGGGTAAAAGGGCAGCAGCAGCTGCTGCTCATTTGCATGGTGGCCAGCCAATGACAGTGGGTTCAAGCTGCTTGGACAGAATTGTGATCAGGCTTGGGCTGGGACCTTGTGTCAGAACCTTTACTACACATCTCCTGTACTCTACTATATAAAAGCTAAAGGGTTGTTTGAGGTCTGGGAGGGCCAAAGCAGGGGCTATTTTTAGGACCTCTTTTATATTGTGAAAGGATGATTAAAGGAAGGCCTTGTGATCTAAGGGCTCATAAGTGTCTCCCTTTATTCATTTGTAGAGGGCTTTTGTGAGGAGAGC
The DNA here is from genome assembly GCF_053883595.1 of Heterocephalus glaber. Lineage (NCBI taxonomy): Eukaryota > Metazoa > Chordata > Mammalia > Rodentia > Bathyergidae > Heterocephalus > Heterocephalus glaber. Next base: position 3,242,191 of record NW_028258200.1, on the reverse strand, counting down.
AAATTTGGGAACCCAGAGGCAGAAATATCTTACTATGCTGAGAAAGGAAAGGAGTTGTTGTTTGGTATTAGGAACTGGAACCTGGGAAATTAAGTGGATGAGATATGGAGGTGGGGTTCAGGTATGTTTGTAAAGAATGATGCCCAGATAGGTGACAGGTGGGGAAGAGGTTTGGGCCTCAGAGTGGTAGACATGATATTCCTTGGAGTCTAGATATTGTAATAATTAGAGGGTGTCTTCACAAGATGACTCAAAGGAGGGGCTGGAGAGGAGGCAGTCATCTACATATTGTATGATATGAGAGAAGGTAGAATGAAAGGAGAGTAAATCATGTGCTAGAGCCTGACCAAAGTAGTGGGGGCTATCTCGTAAGCCCTGAAGCAAGACAGTCCAGGTCAGCTGTTGGGACTGACAGGTATCAACGTCTTTCCAGGTGGAGGCAAAGAGATGCTGTGAGTGGGCTGGAAATTTAGCTCAGTGGTTTTGCTGCCTGCTACACAAGCGCAAAGACCTGATTTCGATCCCCAGTACCAAAAAAAAAAAAAAAAGAGAGAGAGAGAGAGATGGTGTGAGGAAGGGTATAGTGGAATATTGAAAAAAAGTGTCTTTTAGATCTAAAATAGGGTAATGAATGGTGGACAGAGGGATAGAGGACAAGGTGTGTAAGGGTTTGGCACCACAGGATGTATGAGGAGGACAATATGATTAATGAAACAGAGATCTTATAGCAGGCTCTAAGAGCCATTTGCCTTCCATACTGGGAGAATAGGAGTATTATAAGGGGAATTGACAGGAATTAATAGACCATGCCCCAGTAAGCAAAAGATAACACATTGTATCTCCTTAAAGCTGGATCAGGGGTGAGATACTGGGCAGAGTAAGGGTGATAAGGCTTGAGGTGGATGTTAAGGGGTTATTAGGATGAGGCCAGAGACTGGGTGAAAGTGTCCCAGACTCAAGTTCAGGTGAGGGGAGATGATGGGAGGCTCAGAGCGGGGAAGGATAGAGGGGAGACCAGGGAAGCTATAAACACTGGCTGTATTCCAGGGATGGTCAGAGTGGCTGACAGCTTAGCTAAGATGTCTCACCCTAAATGGGGGATAGGACAGGTGGGAATGACTAAAAATGAGTGTGGGAAAAGGTCTTGGCCCAATTGACACCAAATTGGTGGCATTTTAAAAGGTCTGGAGACTTTGCAGTCAATCCTCACAACAGTAATTGGGGCCAAGGAGGTTGGTCCTTGAAGGGAAGGCAATGTAGAGTGTTAGCACCTGTGTCAAGGAGAAATGGGGTGGGCTTACCCTCCACTATTAGAGTTACCCAGAGCTTGACATGTGAGATGGTCCAAGAGGCCTCAGTGGCATCTAGACGGCATCAGTCCTCTGTGGCCAGGCCAAAAAGGTCTAGGAAGGATCCAGTTGGAGATCCTGTGGTCATGGCCTAGAATCAACAGGGGTGGCTGCTAGTGCTGGACAATCTGACTTCCAGTGAGGACTCCCACAGGAAGGACATGGTTTGAGGGAATCCCAGGCTGTGGGCATTCCCTAGCCCAGTGACCCTACTGGTGGCATTTGAAGCATGGCCCTGGAGGGGCAGCTCGATTCTTTGATCCTTTAATAGTTACATTGGTGGCTGACTCTGCAGGGTTTCTTACAGTGGAGGCAAGCATCTGCAGCTCAGAAATGCACTGTTGAGCACGTTTATCCTTGTTATTATAAACTTTGAAAGCCAAATTTAATAGCTCTTCCTGCAAAGTTTGAGGGGCAGTCTCAGTTTTTGTAACTTTTTATAAATATCTGGGACAGACCGAGTAAAAAAATGCATCTTTGAAATTGGTTGGCCTTCTGGGCCCTCTGGATCTAGGGCCATATAACATCTGAACTCAGCAGCCAAACAGGCCAGGAATTGGGCCAGGTTTTCATCCTTTGTCTGGGTAGGACAAAGTCTATCATAATTAACTGCCCTATATGCTGCCTTTTAAGGTCTATCAACTAAGCAAGTAACCATGTAATTATGGCTTTTGTGAGCCATTGATTGTCTTTCCCCATCTAGCTAGCCAAAATCCCAATTTAGATTGGCTCAGGAAACAGCCACAGCACCCTTCTGAAGATTAGGTTCAAGGTGTCTACAGTCATCGGTAGGAGCCTGGGAATAGACCAGACAAGTTTTCATTTCTCAGATGACAGGATTGAGGAGAGGATAACATTTAGATCATCCCAGGTAAGGTCATAAGACTGAATGAGATATTGGAACTCTTGAATATATCTAGTAAGGTCTGTGAAAAAGGAGCCTGTGTCAGAGGAAGTGAAGGTGGGAGAGAAAGGAGAAGAATTTGAAAGAACTTGCAAGAGGTCCAGAAAGTGGGAATGTTATGAAGTATAAAGAGTGCCTGAACATAGAAAACTTCTGACCATTTATTCAGCTCTATCAGTAGTTGTCTAAGCCCTGCAGGATGGAGAAATCAAAAATTCAGTTCTCTGGCCACTGAGAGCTGTTTTCTAGTTTATATTGTGGCCATGCAGTGTTACAGAAGAATATCAGACATTTAGGCTTCAGATCAGGGTATAGGTGAAGAGATTTCAGATTTTGTAAAAGGATGAGCTAAAGGAAAGGAAGGAGGAATAGAAGAAGGAAGATTTCCAGACTTCCCATTGAGGCAGAGAGAGATAATTGTGTCACATATGGCATGACAGAGCAGCAACAGGGTCAGCAACAGATGTTTCCAGCTGTGACTGATGCTGTGACAGAACCTGGATGAGTGGTCAAGGTGGTCATCGCCCTACTTGGTCAACCATCAAAGGGAGAGAAAGTTCTTTCCTGAAATTCTTTTCCCATGGTCTGGCACAGAAAAACAGGATGGACCTCCCTCTGGCCTGGCAGGTGAAGGGAGAAAGAAAAGATAGGAGGAGAGAGAGGGGAGCTAAGGAGCAGCTGCAGCAGCAGTGGCAGGAGCAGCTGGTGGGGGGTGGTTCTTAAAAGGTGCAGCACAGAGAGGAATGAAAGGGTGATGCACAGGGAGTGGAAAAGCAGGGCCAATGTGGCTAGGAGGTAGGAAAAAAGCCTTACTTGACCTGAAGCTTCTGGAATGACAGGAGCTGGGGGGCTGCCTGGAGAACTGGAGCAAAATTCAGAGACCTATGTTGCCAAGTGACTTCCGTAGGACATTCAATATAGGATGTAAAACCATCCAAGGAGGGACCCTATCCCAGGTTAGAGCACCAAAATGTTATAAATGGTATGTGAGAGGCCACTCAGACAGAATTTATGAGAGAAAACATTGAATTTATTTTGTCTGGATGCAGGCTGAAATTATGGTGAAATCAGCAGCTAGCTGGGAGAGAAAACTAAGTTTATATAGGGTTTGGAAAAGGGCCATGATAATAAGGAATATTTATGACTGAGGGCCTTAAGGATGGTCAGAGCAGGTGTGCAGACAATCACTCGACTTCTTGGCACTGAGGAGATTGTATATCTTGTCCCAAATTTTCTTTATGACCATCTGTTCTGTCTACTGAGAATAGCCTGAGCCTTTTCCTGTTCTTTTGTAAGAACAGCACACTTATTGTAAAGGCTTCCTTCAGGCCATGCATTGAATGGGTCTGACAGTAGACTTATTTTTCTCTTGTGCTGTTTCTGGTTAGTGTCAAGCACTGTGTTATAACTGCTCAGTACCTGCTAGACAGGATTGCTTTAACAGAGGAGATCCACTGCTAAGGGTTTTAACTCTATTGTCACCAATGAGTAACTATCATGAGGTAGATCATCTCTAGTAATTTTCAAACACAAATAATGAATAAAGCACATAAAAGTGTTGAGTCATGATGTACTATGTGGGTGGCCTCAGGTGAGCAGGTACAGGATATACACACAGTGCGCCTGGCTTGACACACAGGGGTGCTGATGGGGATGAGTAATACCATAAAACACCAACAAATACCCTATAAAGCACAACAGGACCCTCTGAGGGCCTAGGTGTCCAGGACATTTCCTCAAGAATAATCTGCAGGGAGTGGGGCAGGAGTACATTGCTGAAGGATGGAACAGGAAATGAAAAGATCCTGAGGCAGAAACAGAGACGTGGAAAGACCAGTGTTGGCACAGGAAAGAGGAGATGGGAAAGATAAGCCAGGACCAGACAAACTGAAGAAATGGGGCCCTAGAGGGGTCAGGAGAGCCCATGTATTTTTTTTTTTGCTTAAATTCTTTTATTGGTGCATTTTAGGTATACAATACATTTACATTTATCATTGGGTGCTTGTACCTGTACATGATGTATCTTGGTTCTTATTTTTTCCCCATTACCTGTGCGCCCTTCAACCCTCCACCCTTCCCTATTTACATAGACTCTTGCACTGGGTACTACTTGACCATGATTATCCTGGAGCCATGGAATCAGCAGGGTCTGTACAGAATTTCCAATGGGAGAGCAGGAAAAAACTCAAAAGAGTATAGGAAAATATTCAAATTAACAAAAATACTCAAAATATTCAAAACTATTTAAAATTTTTTAAATATTAAAATAATAGACAAGTATATATGAGAACTCAGTTTTATTGCTATAAATAAGCAGCAAACAGAAAGTGTGATTTTTATAAAGGTGCCAGGTATCTGCTTTTATGAAGGATATGTGACAAGTAATTTTGATTGTCAGCTTGATTAGATTAGAAAGGTGCTTGGGTTGTGAGGGCACCAACCTCATGAATGGCTTAATCTATTGATACATTCATAGCCATGTGGACTGACAGAATGCGAGATCTACTTGGAGGAAGAGGGTCACTAGGGATGCCTCAAAGTGTGTATCATTTTTTCTGGTTCTTCCCCTGTGCTCTGCTTTCTGGCTGCCATAAGGTGAATAGCTGTCCTCCACCACACCCTTCCACCATCATGTTTCTGCTTCACCCAGATCCACAGAAATGGAGCCTTAGACTGAAACCATGAGCCAAAGTAAATATGTTCTCCTCTATAATGTTTTTCTAAGGTATTTGGTCACTGCAACAAAAACCTGCCTAATAACAAAAATTGGTACTAGTGAGGTGAGGTTGTTGCTGTGTGACTACTATAACTAACACTGTGTTATAGAAGCCATTGGAATTTGTTTCCAAGAGGAATTTGAGAAAGTTTGGAGAGGCAGGCCATACAAGTTCTAGCTTGAGGGGTGATTCTGGTAGTAATCCAAACGACTAAAATGCTGATAAAAATGCACATGGTAAAGACTGTGCTCAAAGGCTTCTGACGGAAATGAGGATTTGGGGCAATTTAACTAGAGTCCATTTGTGTTACCTTCTGGAAAAGGACTAATCTACATTTTGTCCATGTCCTGAAATTTTGTATGAGGCTGAATTTAAAGATGAAAGATGAATAAATCTGATGAGAAAAATTTCAAGGCAGCACAGCATTCAGTAGCAGGCTTATTGTTTACTGGCTACTTTTAGTAAGATTTATGGTAAATACTGGAAGCAAAAAGTAGAGCAGAAAGATTTGACAAACTCATCATTTAGCCAAAAGAGAACTGTGTATAAAGCTGGGGCCAAAAGTGCAGTTGCTGAAGGAACTTGTGCCACTAAAACAAAGCCAAGAACTTTTCACTGGAACAAAAGATGCTTAGAGAGAATCTCAGAAATCAGCAAGACCCCACCCATTTCATGCTCAATGGTGTACAAATGTAAACTATTTATTTCATAAGGGACTTTTTGGGCCCCCTACTTGAACAGGGCTGCCTAGAGAATTGGTTCTGTGAGATTCATTTCACTAGACTCAGCCATTCCGGTATTCAGAGGCTGCTACAGCCATGGTCGAAGGGGATCTGGCTACTGCTCAAGCTGTGCCAGAACTTGGTGTTGTCTATATGATGCTGGTTTTACAGGCATTCAGAATGAGAGTTGTGGCTCATGAAGATTTCCACCAGGTTTCAAAGGAAGGCCTGAGAGGCCAGGCAATTTGTAGTAGGTCAGAGTCCCTGCCAGGAATCTCTGAGAGGGTGATGCATGAAGCTGTGTGATTAAAGATGAAGCTGTAATAGAGATCCTAGGAAATTAGATACCAGGAATGTGGGGCATCTGTCAAAAAAAGCTCCATGCAGACAGCAGAGCCAACTCGGAAGACAAGCTATGTGCCATGTGGGACGCAGCCACTAAGACCTGAGGGTAGGACTTCCCAAACCCTTGGAACACACATCTCAACATGTGTTCCAGGTACTGGACATGAAGCTACCAACTGAATGTTTGCTCTGCTGGTGTTTGTTCTTCCTTTAGTCTATCCACCTATTCCTGCCTTTTGGAATGGGAATGTTTACTCTGTGATTGTATCTTGGGGTTATGTAACATTTTTTTTATTTTTCAGAGGCTCACATCTAAGAGTTTGCCTTAAGTCTCAGAGATTTTGGATTTGAACTTTTGAGAAATGCCGGAATTATTTTATACTTTGGGGGAGGAATTAGTGTGTGTTAGGTTGTACACAGGATAATTAGATCATGTTATGCAAAATTATGATCTTGTGAAGGAGATCTGAAAAGGTGTCAGGTTAACAAGTGGTGGATTTGTGACAGTAAATCTTGATTGTCAATGTGTTAGTTACCTTTCTCTCTCATTGCTGAGGCAAAATACCCGACACCCAAAGTTAGAAGGGAAGAGGTTTATTTGCCTTACAGTTCATAGAGGTTTCAGTCCATAGTCATCTGGCTCCAAGGCAGCGATGATAAACAGGCATGGCAGAGCAGAAACAATATGGCAAACACAAGGCAGCAAAAGTAACAAGAGACCTTCAGAGTCTTTCTGCCTCTTTTATCTTATTCAGACTACTTAGGGTGGGAAGCACTCACACCCTTAATCCTAGTACCCTTGAGCCTAGCATTGCATCATGAATCAGTTCCAGCTTCACACATTCTAGATCAAGCCTATGACCACATGAGGTTATGGGGGGACATCCAGACCCAAACCACAACAGTCAACTTGATTAAATTAAGACACCTAAAGAGGTGATTGGGTTGTAATGACACTAACCTCATCAGAGGTTAATGTATTAACCCCATTAATGTATTCTTAGTTGAATGAGCAATTAGGAGGTAGGGCCTAGTTGGAGGAAGAAGGTCACTTGTGGGATGCTTTTGAAGGAATATCTTTTTGGAAGCTCTTTCTGCTTCCTGATTGCCATAAGGTAAGCACATTTCCTCTGCTGTGCCCTTCTACCATCATGGTCTGTCTCTCCACAGGCCTCAATATGGCTTATATGTAGATGTCCCCTGAGAGCTTCATGTGCTCATAGACAGGGCTTTTGGAAGGTGATTGGATTATGGGGATTTAGAGCTGACTGGTTATTAAGAAAGAGTGTCTTAGTTACTTTTCTTGTTGCTGGGACAAAATACCCCAACACCCAAAGTTAAATAAGGAAAGGTTTATGTAGTTCACAGTTTGTAGAGATTCCAGCTTATAATTGGCTGGCTCCAAGGCAGAGTAGCATGGCACAGGGGCATCAAAGAGGAGAAACATTTCATGGTGAGCATAACACAGGAAGGCCTTTAGAGCAGGTAGCACTCACACCCAAGGTGGAGCACCCTTAATCCTAGCATTGCACATAAGTAAATCCCAGCATCACACACTCTAGATCTAGCCACCTCCAAAAAGCCCCACCTATGACCTCATGAGACTTTAGGGGGAACATCTAGATAAAAACCATAACATATGTCCACTGTATGACATCCAAATGTGATATCCAAGGTGGGCCCAGAATTCTTAAAGAATGTGGGACAAGGCATGAGAGAACAAAGCCATCTGGACATATTTCCTTGAAGTCCATGAAGCCCTCTGCTAGTCCCAGACCCAATATGGACTCACAGAGTACCAAATTACTCTGGCTGGACTAGAACTCCTGCCCTGTGGGGTGGGAAACACAATCCAGTGCTGTGGCTACCCTCTACCCAGCATGGGTGCCATAAAAGTGGAGGCAGAGGACAGAGGGGAAGCTGGAGAGGGCAGCAGCAGGGCTCTTGGGAGCATTGTGGGGACCCAGGGACAGACATACACCAGAGCTCCCAGGTGAATGGAAGGAGCTATGGATGCAAAAGCCAGGCTAGGTTCCAGAAACTCTGTAGTGTCACTCCACTCAAAAGCATCACTTGGCAAGGCAGGAAGCCTGGCTGGATACTTCTCTGCCACAGACATCCTGTACCTTCTCATTGCCCCCACCCACTGCCTATCCTGACCCAGACCCCATACCCAGCATTACCTGCAGAGTGACCACAGCCCTGGCCAAGCAGCAAGCTGAGCTCTGTTATAGCCCAGTGCCAGGGCCTGTCCAGGGCCTCAGAGCCACCCAGCCTCCAGCCTGTGTTCTATCACTGTTCTGAGACCATAGCTCTGGGAAGACACAGAGGGAAGTCTAGAGGAGATCAGACAGGACACCCGAGCTAGCAGGCATGGGTGCAGCACACACAAGGGCCCACACCGGCGTGACCAACACAGACACACACACACACACATTCCAGGCACAACTGTCAGTGACACATGCACACCAGGCACAGCACAGGGTCTATCACGTTACACACACCTACCCACACAGATGTTCCTGAGGTGCTCCTGAGGTGCCCACAGGTGCTCTATTTCGAAGGTCATTCCCTGACTGGTCAAGGTGGTGCAGGTAGCAATAGGTCCCCCACTGCACACTGTCCAGATATTACCCTATCTAAAAACACTTTCATAGCAACAGCTGCTGGCTGGGGTCTGGCAAAACAGAGAAAAAAAATCTCCTCCTCCCTGAATTAACTGAGGTGGTCAGAACTTGGAAAGAGACAGAGGCCTGCCATTAACCATACAGAAAACAAGGCTTGCAGCCAGGAGGTGGGCACAGAAAGCCATCAGGTCAGCAGGCCACCCTGCTTCCAGGGAGACAATTAAGCAGGTTACAGGGGAGGATCTGCCTGGAGGCTTGCAGTGAGGCTCAGGCTGCAACATGAGGGAACTGTGGAGATGCTTTGGTTTTGCATTATGGCAGCTGCTTGAAGGTTATTTGTTTGCATTTTTTGGTTTTTCCTTCTTTATTATTTTCTTCATTTTATTTCCTTTTTTATTATTGTTCTCCCTCTTCTGAGCTTTAAAAAAACCTTTTCCCTCCCTCTTTTTTCTTTTCTCTTCCTTTTTCTCATTCCTCATCTTAACTCTTTTCCTCTCCACCTTTCACCATATATAGATCTGAATGAATGAAGAAGAGCCTATATGTGTGCAAAAGAGAATAAGAATTAACCAGTGGTATACCATAAATACCTTTCATGTGTATGTCAGGGTGACCCTCTCCTAAAGAGGGTATGGAGGATCCAAACGACACTAATTATAAACATATTAACAGGTTCCAACAATCTTACAGCTTCCTCCAATCTCTAATTACATTTTCTTCCCTCTGCATCCCTTCTCCTATTGCCACAAATATTCTTTCAAATCTCTTCAACATGAGCCCTTTACTCCAGCTATAAAAATAATTCAAACGGAGACTGGCCTGTCTGTTTTTCACCTATTGATATTTCTCTTTTCTCTTTCTCTTCTTTCCAACTTAACCCCTTCCTTTAATATTTTTTCTTTCCTTTCCTCATCCTTTGACATCTTAGTCTAGCTGATGGCAGTATCAGTCTGTAAGGGGCATTGATAAAAGATTGAAATTGCAAAACATGTTTTAATGTTCATGACTGATCCATGGTTGGATCTGTTGAGCTGTTAAAACCAGTAGAAATTCTCTTCTGGCAACAAAGGAACTGAGTTCAATCCTATTAAATTGAATAGGGTGAAGTGGTAGATAAAGCCAAGATGATATAGAAAAGCAGAACCTAACTACAGAGATCTTCATACCAACAACAAAGACTTTTCACTCTATTTGGCATCCACCCCAGCACACACACACACACACACACACACACACACACAAGAAAATAAGGTAACACAATGACTATAAAGCTCCAGCAACCCCAAAGCAGATCCTAAGTGAATCAATAAGAAGGAAATTAGAAGTGAAATGACTGAATTACTTGAAATGATAAAAGAAGAAACAAAGAAACCTGGTGAGCTCAAAGATAATATAACAGAACAGAGAATGGAATTAATACACATACTGATTAATGAGTTTAATGAAGAGTTAAATAAAAAATTACAAGAGCTAACTAAAGCAACTCAAAATAAGACAGACAAATTTATCAAAGAAATAGAGTCCATAAAAAGGTGCCAAACAGAATTCCTGAGAAAAAGAATTCTATTGCATGCATGCATGTGCAACAGAAGAGACCAATATGAAGACAGGATATCAGGTCCTCAAAATAGGTCTGATGCATGAGATTTTATACTCAGAGACACCATATAAACAAAAAGAGAGCAAGTAAAATTAATCCAAAGTTACTAGAGGACACAAAGAAGATTAACCTAACACTAATTTGACTTAGAGAGAAATCAGAGGTCAGTGTGCATGAAATTTAAAAAAATCTGTTTCAAGAAATCATAGCATAAAATTTTCCAAGAAGGGAGAAAGAATAACCACATACAAGAAAATAAAGCATACAGAACCAATGGCCAGCGTAGACCTTTGCTAGAGATATCATAGACAAAATTTGAGAAGTTCAAAGCAAAGACAGAATATTAAAAGCTGTCAGAGAAGCAACAAATCACTTATAAAAGTAAAGCCATTAGGATTACAACAGGCTTCGCAACACAGCCCTTAAAAAACAGGAGAATTTGGAGTCAAATTTTTCAAGCTCTAAAAGAAAACAGCACAAAGACTTTGTCTCCAAGTTTTCTTTTTCTCATGTTAATTCCATTCCCTTCTTTCTTTCCCCTACCCCTCCCACTTCCTCTTCCCCTTTGCCCCTTTTTCTTCCTCTTTCACATTATCTATTATATCTTTTAGTCCTTATTTACACTTTCAGTTTCTCATACTAGGGAAACTATTTGGTATTTACACATGTGTGTCCTGTTTATTTCACTTAAGAATATGGCCTCAATGTGCATCCATTTAGTTCTAAATGTCTCTAGTTTCTTGTTCTTCATGACTGAGTAATACTACATTTTATTTATATACATTTTAGGTATAAAATACATTTACATTTATCATTGGGTGTTTGTACCAGAACATGATGTATCTTAGTTCTTATTTTTTCTCCCATTACCTGTGCACCCTTCACTCTTTCCACCCTTCCCTACTTACACAGACGTTGATTCCATTTTTTTTTTCTCATAATTTTTCCTTTCCCTTCTTCCCTTGCCTCTTCCTCTCCTGCCATACCCAAACCCTTGGACCTTTTCCTATTTCAAATTATGAATTATTCATTTTAATCATTTTCATCCTTATTTACACTTTCAATTTCTCATACTAGAGAAACTATTCTGTATTTACACGTGTGTCCTATTTATTTCACTTAAGAGTATGGCCTCAATATGCATCCATTTAGCTATAAATCTCTCTAGTTTCTCATTCTTTATGGCTGAGTAGTACTCCATTTTATTAAAAAAGCACATCATCTTTATCCAACTTCCAGTCGATGGGCACTTGGGCTGTTCCCAAGCTTTAGCTTTTACAAACAGTGCCACTATAAACATAGGTGCATATATATTGCTGTGGTATGATTCTTTTAATTCTTTGGGGAAGATTCCCTGTAGGGGAATAGCTGGGTCAAATGAGACCTGTAGTCCTAGTTCTTTGAGGTATCTCCATACTGATTTCCACAGTGGTTGCACCAATCTACATTCCCACCAATAATGGAGAAGGGTTCCTTCCTCTCCACACCCCCACCAGCATTTGTTATTGGTTGGTTTCTTGATAGCAGCCATTCTTTGTGGAGTGAGGTGGAATCTCAGTGTTGTTTTCATCTGCATCTCTCAAATGACCAGTGATGTTGAACATTTTTTCATACATTTATTTGCTGTTTTTACATCTTTGCCTGAGAAATGTCTGTTCATTTCAGATGAATGTCTGCTCATTTTTGAATTGGGTCTTTGAATTTGGGGGATCTGATTTTATTCAGTTCTTTATATTTTCTCAAAAGTAGACCGTTGTCTGAGGTATAGCTGCTAAAAATTTCTTCCCACATTGTAGTTTGTCTCTTAGCTCTATTGGTAGTTTCTCTTGCAGGCAGAAGCTTTTTAATATGATGAGGTCCCAGTTGTTGATTCTTTGTGTTAGTTCCCGTGCTACTGAAGATTTGTTCATAAAGTCTTCCTATGCCAATGTCATTGAGAGTTCTACCAAACTTATCTTCCAGCAAGTTTAGTGTTTCTGTCTTAATATTTAGATCTTTAATCCACTTCGATCTTAGTTTAGTGCATGGTGATAGGTATGGGTCTAGTTTTAATCTCTGACAGGTTGAAATCCAGTTTTCCCAACACCATTTATTAAATAGGCTATCTTTCTTCCAATGAGTGTGGTTGGCTCCTTTGTCAAAGATGAGGTGGCTTAGTATGTCTGGAGTTGTTTTTGTATCTTCTAATCTATTCCACTGATCTTTGGGTCTGTTTCTTTGCCAGTACCATGCTGTGTATATCACAGTAGCTTTGTATTATAGTTTCAAGTTGGGGATTGTGATACCCCCAGCCATGTCTCTGTTGCCTAGAATTGCTTTTGCTATTCTAGGTTTCTTTTGCTTCCAAATGAATTTTTGGATTGTTTTCTCTAGTTCTGTGAAGTATATTGTTGGAATTTCAATTGGCATTGCATTAAATCTATATAGTAGTTTTGGAAGTATGGCCATTTTCACTATATTGGTTCTTCCTACCCAGGAACAAGGGATATCTTTCCATTTTCTTATACCCTCTTCGTTCTCCTTCTTCAGAGTACTGTAGTTTTCAGTGTAGAGGTCTTTCGCTTCCTTTGTTAGGTTGATTCCTAGATATTTCATTTTTTTAGATGCTATTGTAAAAGGAATTATTTCCTGAATTTCTCTCTCAATGGGTTTGCTATTTGTGTATAGGAAGGCTATTGTTTTTTGAGTGTTGACCTTGTATCCAGCTACTCCACTGAATTTGTCAATTAGGTCTAGAAGACTTGTGACCAAGTTTTTTGGATCTTCTATGTAAAGTATCATATCATCAGCAAATAATGACAGTTTAACTTCTTCCTTTCCTATCTTTATTCCTTTTATTTCTTTCTCTTTTCTAATTGCTATGGCTAATGTTAACAGAACTATATTGAACAGGTGATAGTGGGTATCCTTGTCCTGTTCCTGATTTTAGTGTGAAAGTTTTCAGTTTTTGACCATTTAGTATGATGTTGGCTGTTGGTTTTTCATAGATAACCTTAATCAGGTTGAGATAAAGACCTTCTATTCCAATTTTCTGTAGCATTTTTAGCATGAATGGGTGTTGGATTTTGTCAAATGCTTTTTCTGCATCTATTGAGATGATCACATGGTTTTTGTCCTTGATTCTGTTAATATAGTGTATTACATTTATTGATTTATGGATGTTGAACCATCCTTGCATCCCTGGGATAAATCCGACTTGGTCAGGGTGTATGATCTTCTTGATGACACTCTGTATTCTGTTTGCCAGTATCTTGTTGAGATTTTTGCATCTATGTTCATTAGGGAGATTGGTCTGTAGTTCTCTTTTTGGGTTGGGTCTTTCCCTGGTTTTCGAATCAAAGTAACACTTGCTTCCAGGAATGAATTTGGAAGCCTTCCTTCCCTTTCAATGTCCTTGATGAGTTTAAAGAGTAATGGCATTAGTTCTTCTTTAAATGTCTTGTAGAATTCAAGAGTGAAGCCATCAGGACCTGGGCTTTTCTTTGTTGGTAAGTTTTTTATTACATTTTCAATTTCACTCATTGCAATTGGGGTGTTTAGAATTTCTATATCTTCTTCATTTAATTTTGGCAATTCATATGCATCTAGGAATCTGTCCATTTCTTCTGTGTTTTCCATTTTATTAGAGTACAGGTTTTCAAAGTAGATATTGATGATTCTCTGGATTTCTGCTGGATTTGTTGTGGCTTCACCTTTTTCATTCTTAATTGCATGTATTTGACCCTTTTCTTTCCTTTTTTTGATTAGGTTGGCTAAAGGTTTATCGATTTTATTTATTCTTTCAAAGAACCAACTCTTTGATTCATTGATTTTTTTGTATCTTTCTCTCAGTCTCCACTGCATTGATTTCTGCTCTGATCTTTATAATTTCCTTTCTTGTACAAGCTTTGGGTTTGTTATGCTGTTCTTTTTCTAGGAGCTTGAGGTTCTGCATTAGGTTATTTAACTGAGTTCTCTCTTTTGTCTGAATAAGAATTTCCCACATAGAACTGCTTTCATTGTGTCCCACAGATTCCTGTATGTTGTACTGGCATTTTCATTTACTTGTAGAAACTGTCCAACTTCTTCTTTAATTTCCTCCATCACCCATTGGTTGTTCAGGAGGGTGTTGTTAAATTTCCATGTATTTGTAGGAGTTTTGTAGTTTCTTATGTTATTGATCTCCAATTGTATTGCATTATGGTCTGATAATATACAGGGGATATCTTCGATTCTTTTACATTTACTTAGATATGTCCTATGAGCTAGCATGTGATCTATTTTGGAGAATGGCCCATGTGCAGCTGAAAAGAATGTGTATTCTGATTTTGTGGGGTGGAACACTCTGTAAACATCTATTAAGTCCATTTGTTCAATAGCTTGGTTCAGTTCTAGAATTTCATTGTTAATTGTTTTTCTAGTTGATCTATTTGTGATAGAGGTGTGTTGAGGTCCTCCACTACAATTGTATTAGTGCTTACTTGGTTTTTCATGTCCATTAATATTTGTTTTGTATAGTTGGGGGCATCAGTATTAGGTGCATATATATTTAGGATTGTCATCTCTTCCTCTTGAATCGTTCCCTTCACAAGGATATAGTGACCATCTTTGTCTCTCTTAATTAGTTTTGGTTTGAAATCTACTTTGTCTGCAAATAAAATTGCTACACCTGCTTTTTTCTGGGTTTCTGTCATGTGCAGAACTGTTTTCCATCCTTTTACTTTCAGTCTATGGATTTCCTTTTGAGTTAGGTGTGTTTCTTGTACACAGCATATTGCTGGATTTTGCTTCTTAATCCATTCTGTCAGTCTGTTTCTTTTGATTGGTGAATTGAGGCCATTAACATTGATAGTTATAATTAAGAGATACTGACTCAACCTTGTCATGATGTTTTACTGTTGTTGGCTCTCTTTTATTTCTTATTTTCCCCCTTTTGCTTTAGTGTCTTACCTTCTGTGATGCTGTCTCTCTGCTGGGCCTCATGGAGTTGTGACCTTCATTGTATTTTTCTAGGATATTGCTTAAAATTGTTTGGAGTGCTGGTTTGGTGTTCACGAAATTTCTCAGGTGTTATTTGTAAGTATCTAATTTCCCCATCTATTTTGAAAGATAATTTTGCAGGATACAACAGTCTAGATTGGAAGTTATTTTCTTTTAGGGCTTGAAATACTTCACTCCAGGCTCTCCTTGATTTGAGGGTTTGTGCTGAGAAATCTGCCATGATTCTGATGGGCTTTGCTTTGTAGGCGATTTGTTTCTTTTCTCTAACTGCCTGTAGAATTTTGTTTTTCTGCTGGGTTTCTGGGATCTTGACTATTATATGTCTAGACGTAGATGTTTTTTGGTCATGGCTGGTTGGAGTTCTATATGCTTCACTTATCTGTACATCCAATTCTCTGCCTCTGTCTGGGAAGTTTTCTACTGTTACTTCTCTGAAGAGTTTTTTAATGTCATTTATACTTTCTCTTGTTTTTTCATGGACTCCTATCAGTCTTATGTTATTCTTCTTTGCATCATCTAGCAGCTGTTGGATTGATTTCTCATGGTCCCTTACTATCTTTAAGAAATCTCTGTTTTCATGGTCCTTGACTGCAATCCTGTCTTCTATATCTGATATTCTGTCTTCAGATTCTCTTAATCTGCTCTGCATGCTTTCAATGGAGTTTTTATTCTCCTGAATATCTGTTTGAATCTGTTTCATGGATTCTATTTCTTTTTTTTTGTTGGGTGATCATGTTTTCCATTTCTTTCTTATGCTGGACATTCTTGGCTTCCAGCATGTTTCTGATCTCATCTATTTTCTTATCTGTTTCTGCTCTAGAGCTTCTAATCATGTCTTTCACTCTGCTCACCAGTTCTGTATTTATCTGGGAGATTATTTCTGTTTTGAATTTTTCTAGAGCCTCATGCATCTGCTTTGTTACTTCCTGTGCTATCAGTTTGGGGTGTCCAAGTGGTTCCTTATGCAAGTTTTCCACCTCATTTCCCCTAGAATTTCTTTTTTGTGGCATGGAAGCCTGCATTTGTGCCTTGCTTAAGAGTCTTCTCATTTTTGTTTTTGGTACTGTCCTTGGCTTAATTCCTGGGTTGATATTTCAAAATTGCTTAATGTAGGTATCTTTGTTGCTTGTGTTTAAAACCCTTGTGGAAGGATTGCTTTTCAGAGGTGTCTTCCAGATTTAGCTTGTGTTTGGATTTTGAGACTGTAATGACTCTGAGGCTATTTTATTTTCCTTATACCAGGAAGGAAAACTAATTAGATCAATCACAACATATTAGCCCAAATGACATAGTCAGCAATACCATAGCATCAAGCACAGTTTAGTAAATGACAATTTGTGGTAGTTATTAATCTATCACACTTAACTATGTGAGTTAAATTAAAACTGAGGACCAACCCAACATAAGTTTATAATGAATAAACTCTTCAATATAGCATCTTTCCCCTTCGGGGTGGGGAGTTAAAAGGAGTTGGGGTTAGAGGGACAGGTAGAAAGAACAGGTAAGATTAGCGGTGAGGCCAGAAGACACAGAAAGATCACACAAACTCTATGAAGTTGTTAAAGGCAAGAGAAAGAAGCAGAATGAAAGAACAAAAATGTGGATAGAATCACCTAACAGCAACAGGGAGGCTATATACCGAATTTACTTTCCTTTAAACCTAATGATAAGAGAAGGAAAAAGAGAAGAAAAAAACAATAAGGGAGAAATCCGAATTCAGTGCAGAAAGGAACAAATGGGGAGATGAGGTGCAATGTGGGACAGTGAGAGAATGAGTGAGAGAGAGAGAGAGAAAAAAGGAAAAGATAAAAGATAGAAAAGAAAGAAAAGTAAAAATTTGAAGAGTAAAAAAAGTAAAAAATAAGAATTAAAAATAAGAGAAAAAACAATTTTTTTTCTTTTTTGCAAATAGCAATAAAAAATTATGGGCCTCCTTCAAGGTATGCCTCTGCTGTCACAGTAGGCAATGTAGGACTCCGTGTGCATATACGAGTCAATGAGTCTCAGCAAGCCAGCAGCAGACCAAGTACAGTGGTCTGATGTGCCTTTATTGTAGAGATTCTCTTTACTTTTCCACTGAGCTTCAATTTTCCTTGAGGAGCCTGAGAAGCCCTCTTTATGTTACTAACTTCTGCTCTATCTTGTGGCACTCAGGACAAGGGTCTTTATAATCCCCTGTGCATCTTTAGTGTGGGACCAGGTAGCAGAAAAGCCAGAAGGCCAGAGGTGTGGGGTGGGGGAAATGACTGTGCCTTGGAGGCACCCGCACAGCTAAGTGGACCTCACCATGGCATGGGCAGGGCCTGGGACGGCCGAGGAGCTTCAAGCTGCTTGTCTCACCTGGCTAGTCACAGCTTGGAGAGCATCAGATAGGGGTGGGGCTGCAAGACACCCCTGGGACCTCACCATGCTGTGCCATTTTATTTTTTTTTAAAACACACATTTTCTTTATCCAGTCTCCAGTTGATGAGCAATTGGGTTGTTCCCAAGTTTTAGCTATCACGAATTGTGCTGCTGTGAACATGGGTGCACCTAAATTAGAAGAGAATAAGAGGAAGTGGAGAGAAGTGTAAGGGTTGGTAACCAGAGGGAAGAATGTGAGCAAAATGTTATATACATTGAAGCCCTCCCAGTGTGAAATTAGAGGGAAGGTGATGAAGGGTGAAAATGACCAAAATACATTGTGTGAATGAAGGAGTCTGCCAAAATGAAACTCATTCATCTGTATAACAAATAAACAAATTCAAAAAAGTAATAAATAAAGAAAAAATCCCTAAATTAAAAAAAAGAAAACAACACAGACTCATATCCTTTAAAAAACTTTTTTTAGGTCATGCGGAAGATGCCAAATCACCTTGCTGCAGACAGGCAAGTCTGCCCATGCCCTACTGAGGTCCTGAGTCGCACAGAACACGCCAAATCAGCCCGCTGAAGACAGGCAGGTCTGTGCATGCCCTACCGAGGTCCTGAGATGTGCGGAAGACACCAAATCACCCCACTGCAGACAGGTAGCCACCTGGTTCCACACTACAAAGATGCAGAGGACACCAGACCACCAGACCAAGGTACTGAGTCCCACTGTTCCCGGCCCAGAGTAGGGGCTTCTGAGCCGTCATCCCACTGCTCCTGGTCCAAAGGATGGGACTTCCCGGTCAGCATCCCTCCCGCTGCTCCCAGCCCAGAGGAAAGGGCTTTTGGGCCACCTTCTGTCCCTCTGCTCCTGGCGCAGAGGAAGGGGCTTCCAGGCCACCATCCCTCCCACTGCTCCCAGCCCAGAGGGAGGGGCTTCTGAGCCGTCATCCCACTGCTCCTGGTCCAGAGGAAGGGGCTTCCCGGCCACCATCCCTCCCCCTGCTCCCAGCCAACAGGAAAGGGCTTTTGGGTCACCATCCCTACTGCCGCTCCTGGCCCCTGTCCCACCTCACCCAGCTCAGAGGAGGTAATCCGTGCAGGCGCTAACAGCCCCCTGGCCCAGTCAAAATGACAAAACACATAAATAAGTCTCAAAACCAGACTTCCAGATCACCTATAGCAACCCTAAAGGGAAATGAGATGGAACACTCTGATACTCAAACACCTGGACCCACTGAACTGGCAACAAAAGGGGATCTGGAAAAAATGAAATCAGAAATAATTTCTCAGATAACAGGAGAAATTGTGCCCCTAGTGCAAAACATGATTAATAAATCTAGAGAGGAGCTCAGGAACATGATGGAATCCCAACATAAGAAACAAATGGAATCCATAAAACAGATGCAAATAGATTTCCAGGACATGAAAATCTCCATTGAAAGTCTACACAGCAGAATGAGGAATGTGAGGACAGAATTTCAGATATAGAAGATAAGACTGCAATTAGTGACCAGGAAAAGAAAAATTGCTTCAAAATTATAAGGGAACATGAGAAATCAATCCAGCAGCTGCTAAATGATGCAAAGAAGAATAACATAAGACTGATTGGGTTCAATGAAGAAACAGGAGAGAGTGCAGATGACATAAAAAAAATCTCTTCACAGAAATAATGGCAGAACATTTCCCAAGCAGGGGAAAAGAGCTTGACATATAGACAAGTGAGGCATATAGGACTCCAAATAGCCTTGATCAAAAAAAATCTACACATAGGCATATAATTGTTAAGATTCCAGAAACACAACAGAAGAACAAAGTTCTCCAAGCAGTCAGAGAAAAGAAACAAATCACATACAAAGGAAAGCCAATCAGAATCACAGCAGACTTCTCAACACAAACCATCAAGGCAAGAAGAGCTTGGAGTGACATATTCCAAGCCCTAAAAGAAAACAGCCTCCAACCCAGATTGATGTACCCTGCAAAACTATCTTTCAAAACTGATGGAGAAATAAGATACTTTCATGACAAAGAGCACCTTAGGAACTTCGTGAATACCAAACCAGCACTCCAAAGAATTTTACACAATATCCTGGGAACACACATTGAGGATCACAACCCCAGGAAGCAAAGTAGAATGAACCCATCTGGCATGACAAGAAATTAAATGTAAAGGAGGAGAACCCAACAAAAAGAAAAAGTCATGGCAATGACAAGTCAATATGTTTCAATTATAACCATCAATGTTAATGGTCTCAATTCACCAATCAAAAGAAATAGACTGGCAGAATGGGTCAAGAAGCAAAATCCAACAATATGCTGCATACAAGAAACACACTTAATTCAAAAGGAAACTCATAGACTGAAAGTTATAGGGTGGAAAACAATACTCCATGCGACAGGAACCTGAATAAAAGCAGGAGTAGCTATCCTCTTGGCAGATCAAGTAGATTTCAAACCAACACTGATTAAGAGAGACGAAGAAGGACACTATATCCTTGTAAAGGGAAGAATCCAAGAGGAAGAGATGACAATCATAAATATCTATCCACCAAACACTAGTGCACCCAACTATATAAAACAAATACTAACGGACATGAAAAGTCATATATGCAGTAATACAATTGTAGTGGGGGACCGCAACACCCCACTGTCACAAATACATAGATCAACTAGACTAAAACTTAGTAATGAAATACTAGAACTCAATCAAACTCTTGAACAAATGAACTTAACAGATGTTTACAGAGTCTTCCACCCCACAAAATCAGAATACACATTCTTCTCAGCTGCACATGGGTCATTCTCCAAAATAGACCACATACTCACACATAGAACATGTTTAAGTAAGTGCAAAGGAATTGAAGTTATCCTCTGTACATTACCAGACCATAGTGCAATGAAATTGGAGATCCACAGCAAAAGAAACTGGAAAAATTTCATAAACACATGGAAATTGAACAGCACACTTCTGAATAACGAATGAGTCACAAAGGAAATTAAAGAAGAAATCAGACAGTTCCTTCAATTAAATGACAATGACAGTACAACATATCGGAATCTATGGGGCACAATGAAAGCAGTCTTACTAGGGAACTTCATAGCAGTGAATATGCATACTATGAATAAACAGAATGAGCCCAATTAAACAACCTGATGCTGAATCTCAAACTTCTAGAAAAAGAAGAGCAGGATAACCCCAAATCTCATACAAGGGTGGAAATTATAAAGATCAGAGGAGAAATCAATGCAATGGAGACTAAGAGAATGATACAAAAAAATCAATGAAGCCAAGAGTTGGTTCTTCAAAAGAATCAACAAAATTGACAAACCTTTATTCAACCTTGTCAGAAAAAGGAAAGAAAAGGCCCAAATCCATGCAATTAGGAATGAAAAGGGTGAAATTACAACAGACCCAGCAGAAATCCAGAGGATCATCAATACCTACTTCCAGAACCTATACGCCAATAAGATGGACAACACAGAAGAAATGGACAGATTCCTAGATGCATATGAATTACCAAAGTTGAAGGAAGAAGACCTAAAAATTCTGAACAACCCAATATCAACCATTGAAATTGAAAATGTAATTAAAAACTTATCAACTAAGAAAAGCCCGGGCCCTGATGGCTTCACTGCTGAATTCTGCAAGACATTTAGAGAGGAACTGCTGCCACTACTGTTTCAACTCTTTAATGAAATTGAAAGGGAAGCAATACTCCCAAATTCATTCCTGGAAGCAAGCATCACCTTGATCCCCAAAGCAGAGAAAGACCTAACTGAAAAAGAGAACTATAGGCCAATCTCACTAATGAACATAGATGCAAAAATCCTTAATAAGATACTGGCAAACAGAATGCAGAAGATCATCAAGAAGATCATACACCCTGATCAAGTGGGATTCATCCCAGGGATGCAGGGATGGTTCAATATATGAAAATCAATCAATGTAATACACTATATCAATAGAGCCAAGGACAAAAACCATATGATTATCTCCATAGATGCAGAAAAAGCATTTGACAAAATCCAACATGCATTTATGAGAAAAACCCTACAAAAAATTGGAATAGATGGTCTCTACTTCAAACTGATAGAAGCCATCTATGAAAAACCAATAGCCAATATCATACTAAATGGTCAAAAACTGAAATCCTTCACACTCAAATCAGGAACAAGACAAGGATGTCCACGATCACCACTCTTGTTCAATATACTTCTGGAAACATTAGCCATAGCAATTAGACAAGAGAAAGAAATAAAAGGAATAAAGATAGGAAATGAAGAAGTCAAATTGTCATTATTTGCAGATGACATGATACTCTACATAGAAGACCCCAAGAACTCCACCAAAAGTCTTCTAGACTTAATAACCAAATTCAGTCAAGTAGCTGGCTACAAGGTCAACACACAAAAATCAAAGCTTTCCGCTCCACCAATGACAGACTCACTGAGAGAGAAATAAGGCAAATAATTCCTTTCACAATAGCATCCAAAAAACTGAAATACCTAAGAATCATCCTAACAAAAGAAATCAAAGACCTCTTCTCTGAAAACTATGGCACTCTGAAAAGAGACATTGAAGATGATATCAGAAAATGGACAGACATTCCCTGCTCCTGGGTAGGAAGGATTAATATAGTGAAAATGGTCATACTTCCAAAACTGCTATATAGATTTAATGCAATTCCAATTGAGATCCCAGCAGCATACTTCATAGACCTCAAGAAAACAATCCAAAAATTCATTTGGAACAAGAAGAGACCCAGAATAGCAAAAGCAATTCTAGGTAAGAGAGACATGGCAGGGGCTATCACAAACCCCAACCTGCAGCTCTACTACAAAGCTACTGTGATTAAAACAGCATGGTACTGGCAAAGAAACAGACTTGAGGACCAGTGGAACAGATTAGAAGAGGCAGAAACAACACCAGACACACTCAGCCATCTCATCTTTGACAAAGGAGCCAAACACCCTCACTGGAGAAAAGATTGCCTCTTTCATAAATGGTGCTGGAAAAATTGGGCTTCAATTTGCCAAAGATTAAAACTAGACCTATATCTCTCACCATGCACTAAACTAAAATCAAAATGGATTAAAGATCTAAATATTAAAATAGAAACTCTGAACCAGTTGGAACAGAGGTTAGGTAGAACCCTTGAAGACATTGGTGTAGGAAAAGATTTTATGAACAAAACCTCAGTTGCCTGTGAACTAGCACAAACAATCAACAAATGGGATCTCTTCTTATTAAAAGGCTTCTACACAGCAAGAGATACCACCAGCAGTGTGAAGAGACAACCCACAATGTGGGAAAAAATCTTCACCTGCTCTTCCTCAGACAAAGGTCAACTATCTCGAATCTATAAAGAACTTAAAAAGATGAGACCTCCCAAATTTAAAGACTCAATCGAATAATGGGCAGCTGAAATGAACAGATATTTCTCAGACAAAGAAGTAGAAATAGCAAATAAATACATGAAAAAATGTTCAACATCACTGGTCATTGGAGAGATGCAAATGAAAACAACGCTGAGATTCCACCTCACTCCAGAAAGAATGGCTGCTATCATGTAATCAACCAATAACAAATGCTGGTGGGGCTGTGGGGAAAGAGGAACCCTGCTCCATTGCTGGTGGGAGTGTAGTGGTGAAACCACTGTGGAAATCAGTATGGAGATACCTCAAAGAACTAGGACTGGAAGTCCCATTTGACCCCGCTATTCCACTGCTGGGGATCTTCCCCAAAGAATTAAAAGAATCATACCACAGTGATATATGTGCACCCATGTTCCTAGCAGCACAGTTTGTAATAGCTAAAACTTGGAAACAGCCCAAATGCCCATCAACTGGAGACTGGATAAAGAAAATGTGTTTTTTTTATAAAATGGAGTACTACTCAGCCATAAAAAATGAGAAATTAGAGACATTTATAGCTAAGTGGATGCACATTGAGGAGATACTCTTAAGTGAAATAAATAGGTCACACATGTGTAAATACCAAATAGTTTCTATTTGGTGTGAGAAACTGAAAGTGTAAATAAGGACTAAATGTATAATAGGTAATGTGAAATAGGAAGAAAAGGGGTAAAGGGGAAGGAAGTGGGAGGGCTAGGGGAAAGGATAGAAGGGAATGGGATTAATATGAGAAAATGGAAAAATAGGAACAAAATCTTTGTAAATAAGGAGGACTGGAAAGGTTGAAGGGAGCACTGGGCAAGGGTAAAAAATAAGAACCAAGAGAGACTATGTAAAGGTGCAAATTTCCAATGATGAATGTCATTATATATATACCAATGATTAGAATGAATAATTGATAATGTAAAATAGGAAGAAAAGGTCCAAAGTGGTAGGGGTAGTGGGACGGGCAGGGGAAAGGAAAGAAGGGAAAGGAAAAATGATGAGAAATGGAAAAAATGGAAATAAAGTCTTTGTAAATAGGGAAGGGTGGAGGGTGTGAAGGGAGGGCTAGGAATGGGGAAAAAATAAGAACCAAGATGCATTATGTAAAGGTACAATTCCCAATGAGAAATGTAATTGTGTTGTATACCTACAATGTACCAATAAAAGAATTTAATACAAAAAAAACCTTTTTTTAAATTGATGGAAAATTAATGTCGTTCCATGATGAAAAGCACCTTAAAAAATTCATGACCACCAAACCAGTACTCCAAAAAATTCTCAAGGACATCAAAAAAGAGACAATGAACCAAGAATGACCTAAAGTCCAATAGAATGTAATACACCAGGCAGCATAAGCAGTTATACAGAAGGGAAAAATAGGAACTCAGCAACAGGAAAATACTGCAATGAAAAGAATAACTCAATAAATTTTAGTAATAACTGTCAATGTGAATAGTCTCAGTTCTCCAAAAGACACAGATTGGAAGAGTGAATCAAGAAACAAAACCCAATTATATAGTGTAGACCATAAATAAATTTAGAGCAAAAACAAATTTGTAGACTATAAATCAAAGATTGGAAAACAATAGTTGAAGCAGTGAGAATCCAAAAGCAAGCAGAAGCTATCCTATTTTCAGACAAGGTGGAATTCAAGTCAAAAATGAACAGAAAACACAAAAAAAGGTCACCATATATTGGTTAAAGGAACAATTCAAGAGGAAGAGATAATAATCACAAACATTTATACACCAAACACCAGTCCACTCAACTTCATAAAACAAAAACTATTAGATAAATATCAATAATTAGATAAGTATCAGATAAATATTAACACTATTAGTAGGGGACCATAATATCCCACTGCCACAAATAGATCAACTAGACAAAAAACAAAGAAATATCAGAGTTGAACCAAACCTTCAAAAAAGTGGACTTAATAGATATATACAGGATGTTCTACTCAACAACAATAAAATACACATTTTTCTCAGCAACACATGGGATTTTCTCCAAAATAAAGCATGCTAAGTAAATGCAAAGAACTGAAATTATACCATGTATATTATCAGAACAAAGGGCAGTTAAACTTGAAATCAGTGGCAGAAGAAATCAAGCAAACACATGTAAATTAAACAATACATCCTTAAATAATCAGTGGGACTCAGAATAAATTGAGGAAAATACAGTATTAGACAGTTCCTATAATCAAATGATAATGCAAAGAACAATCCAAATCCAAACCTACTACAAAGAAGGAAATTATAAAGATCAGAATAGAAAGTAATAAAATTGAGACTAAAAAAATGCAAATTAAAGAGTGGAACAAAGAGCTGGTTCATCAAAAGAATAAACAAAATAGGCAAATCCTTAGCCAATCTTACCAAAAAAGAAAGAAAAGGCCCAAATAAATGTGGTTGGAAATCAAAAGGATGAAATCACAATGGATACTGCTGACATCTAGAAGATTATCTGTAACTACTTCAAATACCTATTTCCTAATAAATTAGAGAAATCAGAAGAAATGGAAAGATTTCTAGGCATATATGAATTATTAAAACTGAACCATAAAGATATAAAAACTTGAAACAGTCCAATATCTTGAAACTCATTCCTGAAAGCTAGCTGATTCCAAAACCAGACAAAGAACTAACCACAATGTAGAACTATAGGCCAATCTCTTTAATGAACACAGATACAAAAATCCTCAACAAGATACTAGCATAAAGAATGCAACAAATCATCAAAAAGATTATCCATCATAACCAAGTAGGCTTCATCCCAGGAATGTAAGGATGATTCAACATATGCTAATCAATAAATGTAATACCTTACACAGACAGAAGCAAAACCAAAACTAACATGATCATCTCAATAGATGCAGAAAAAAAGCCTTTGATATAATCCAACACCCATTCATGATAAAATCCCTGAAGAAAATAGAAGTACATATCTCAACCAGATAAAAGCCATTTATGGTAAACCAATGGCCAAGATCATATTAAATAGGGAGAAGCTAAAAGCTTTCCCTCTAAAATGAGAAACAAAACAAGGATGTCCACTATCCAGTTCAGTATAGTACTTGAAATATTAGCAAGAACAATCGAGAAAGAGAAAGAAATAAAAAGAATAGATATAGGAAAGGAAGAGGTCATATTACCATTATTTGCACATGACATGATCCTCTACGTGAAAGACTGAAGAAATTCAACTAAAAGACTCCTAGAATGAATGATCAAATCGAGTAGTGTAGCAGGATACAAAATGAACACACAAAAAGAAACAGCATTCTTTTACACCAAAAATGAACTCACTGAGAAAGAAATTAGAAAAATAATATCACTCATAGTAGCATCAATAAAAATTAAATACTTATGAATTAACCTAACCGAGGAATTGAATAATCCCTCCAATGAACACTAAATACTAAGAAAAAGTCTATCAAAGAGAACATCAGAAAATGGAAATCTAGCCACTATTCCTGAATAGGCAGAAACAATATTGTCAAATTGGTCATGCTCCCAAAATAGATGTACAACTTTAATGCAATCCCAATCAAAATACCAATAGCATTCCTTACAGAATTAGAACAATTCTAAAATTCACATTGTAGGGAAGTGGGGTCAGTAGATGTGGAAAGAATAGAATAAGGGCCTCTTTAGGCTTTATTAAAGAAATCAATTTTAAAACTCTTACTAAAAGCAGCTTTTGCCTCAGACTCAAGAGATTGGGACAAAGGTTAAAAAAAAGAAAGAGAAACCAGTCTTAGAAAGGCACCAAGTAATGCAATGCAATTAACATAAGAATTTATCAGAGTAAGAGCTGATAGACAAACCACAGAGGAAACCTGAAGTATGAAAAGCCAAGATAACTGCCCCTCACCCACCTCCAATAAAATACAAAGAAGACAAGGGGCAACCACCTAAAAGAAAACTCTTATTTAATATATAAAAATACACATACCAATGCATTTATATATAAGTGATACTTTGGATCACAAACTTATTTTATTCCACAATTCTGAAAAAGATGGCCACATTTGTGTTCATGTGGGAAAGATGGCCACAGTTGTGCTCATCACTCATTGCAGAGATCAGAAACAAAAACAAAATTTTGCCACACACTTCTGTTTTCAAACCAAATTGTTTACAAAAAAAAGCATTCATGAACTCAAGGTACCCGTGTGTGTGAGTGTGTGTGTGTGTGTGTGTGTGTGTGTGTGTTTGTATTCACTCTAGGGTCACTATATTGCTGCACTAGATACACTAGATGCACTAGATACACACATATCCCCTTATAGAAAGCTGCCTTTCTATAAGATACCCCCCCAAAAAAACTTATTCATCATAAAATGGCAAAAAGGAATGAAAAGACACCCACCAAAAGGCAAAGGTGCTCTGGTTAAGGGTGAAGACAGTCACAGAG
Source organism: Heterocephalus glaber (assembly GCF_053883595.1). NCBI lineage: Eukaryota > Metazoa > Chordata > Mammalia > Rodentia > Bathyergidae > Heterocephalus > Heterocephalus glaber. The sequence goes on along the minus strand of NW_028258200.1, from coordinate 3,214,776 downwards.
CCAATCAGATTGTGACAAGTTCCAGGTATTCCCACGTGGAGCAGAGTCATTTGTCCTAATGAAAGGAGCCAGGGAAAAGAGCTCAGGAGTATTCATCTTTCCAGAGCCCCTGGCCCCTCTTTGGGGCAGCTTTTTGTCTTCTGCTTTTTTCTCCTTACAAATAAATTGCCTTCCTTTTTAAACTCTGTTCCTCTAATTTGTTATTCATGCTGAGTTTATGATCCTGACTGACTGCTTATCCTGGCAGAGCAGCCAGCAGTGCTCACCCTGGATGGACAATATGGAGCTAGAAGGGACCTGCAAAAGCAATGCTGGGCAACAAGACCCAAGTGGGAGGCATCACAATCCCAGACTTCAAGTTATATTACCAAGCTACAATGATAAAAATGGTATGGTACTAGCACAAAAATAGACATAAGGATCAATGAAATAGAATAGAGGATGCAGAAACAACCACAGGCACATTCACAGGCACAGGCCATCTGATATTTGACAAAGGGGACAAAACTTACAGTGGAAGAAAGATAGCCTCTTTAGCAAAGAGTGCTGGGAAAACTAGTTATACACATGCAAAAGATATCTCACCATGTAGTAAACTAAAACCAAAATGATTCAAACATCTAAATGTTAAAACAAATAATTTGTGGAAGATAAAATATGTAAAACCCTTGAAGACATGGGCATAGGCAAGGACTTTCTGAACAGAAGCCCAGTCACACAAGAAATAGCATCAAGAATAGATTCATAGCTCATTAAAAGGCTTCTGCACAGCAAAGGAAACAATTAGTAGAGTGAACCTGCAGAGTGAACCCAAGAATGGGAAAAGGTTTGCCAGCTATTTCTTGGACAGATGACTAATATCTAGACTATATAAAGAACCGCCCCACCAGCACACAGGAGGTGAGCCTCTCCCAGTGCACAAGAGGAGGCTTCTGGGCCGCCAAACCACCCCCGACAGCACACAAGAGGTGAGCCACATGGGCACCTGCAGCACCCGCCACCTCGCCCCTGTCAAAATGAGAAGACATGTAAACAAGTCTCAAAACCAGACTTCCAGATCACCTACAGCAACCCCAAAGAAAAAGGAGATGGAACACCCTGATACTCAACCACCTGGACTCCCTGAACTGGCAACAAAAAAGGATCTGGAAAAAATGAAATCAGAAATAATTTCTCAGATAACAGCAGAGATTGTGCCCATAGTGCAAGACGTGATTAATAAATCTAGAGAGGAGCTCAGGAACATGATGGAATCCCAACATAGGGAACAAATGGAATCCATAAAAAAGATACAAACAGATTTCCAGAAGATTAAAGTCTGTGCACCAGAATGAGCCAATGTGAGGACAGAATTTCAGATCTAGAAGATAAGATTGCAATTAGTGACCAGGAAAAGAAAAATTGCTTCAAAATTGTAAGGGACCACAAGAAAGCAATCCAGCAGCTGCTAGACAATGCAAAGAAGAATAACATAAGACTGACTGGAGTCAATGAAGAAACAGGAGAGGGTGCAGATGACATAAAAAACTGTTCACAGAAGTGATGGCAGAAAACTTCCCAAGCAGGGGAAAAGAACTTCATATACAGATAAGTGAGGTATATAGGACTCCAACTAGCCTTGATCAAAAAAATCTACACATAGGCATATAATTGTTAAGATTCCAAAAACCCAACAGAAGAACAAGGTTCTACAAGCAGTTAGCAAAAAGAAACAAATCACATACAAAGGAAAGCCCATCAGAATCACAGCAGACTTCTCAATGCAAACCCTCAAGGCAAGATGAGCTTGGAGGGATGTATTTCAAGCCCCAAAAGAAAACAGCCTTCAACCCAGATTGATGTACCCTGCAAAATTATCTTTTATAATTGATGGAGAAATAAGATACTTTCATGACAAAGAGCACCTTAGAAACTTCATGAATACCAAACCAGCACTCCAAAGAATTTTAGGCAATATCCTAGAAAAAGACAACGAGGATCACAACCCCAAGAAGCCCAGCAGAATGAATCCATTGGGCATGACAAGAAATTAAACCCAAAGGGGGAGAATCCAGCAAACAGAAAAAGTCATGACAATGATAAGTCAATACATATCAGTTATAACCATCAATGTTAATGGTCTCAATTCACCAATCAAAGAAATAGACTGGCAGAATGGGTCAAGAAGCAAGATCCAACAATATGCTGCATACAACACATTTAATTCAAGAAGAAACTCACAGTCTGAAAGTTAAAGGGTGGAAAACAATACTCCATGTGACAGGAACCCGAAAAAAAAAAAAAGTAAGAGTAGCTATCCTCTTTGAAGATCAAGTGGATTTCAAATGAAAATCTGAAACAGTCTGTTCCCAAGAATTTCAGATGAGGGATACTCAACTTGTATGTACAAATCTATTGTGAACATATGTTTTCATTCCTCTCAAGTACAAACTTAAGAACAGGACTGTTGGTTCTTAACAGCAGTACCAAAGAAATTTCTATATTGTTTTCCAAAATGGTTTTATCATTTTACATTGACATTAGCAGTATTAGAAGCTTCTAATTGGTTCACACCTAAGCTGACATTTTTTCTTTTAAAACTTTTAACTTTGGGCCAGGGATTTAGCTCAGTGGTTTCGCTGCCTGCTGCGCAAGTGCAAAGACCCAAGTTCGATCCCTGGTACCAAAAAAAAAACTTTTAACTTCATCTCCCTAATGAGTGTATAATTCAATCTTGTTAGTGTACTGATTAGTATTTTTTCTGATTCTAGTGTTGCACACGTTTCCTTGTGCTATACTGGCTATTTATCAACTTCGTGTGTCTATTTTTTAATTGGGTTGTGTATTAGTGAGCTGTAAGAGTTCTTTATATATTCTGGTCATACGCTATATGCATTATAAATATGGTTTGTTTAAGGACTACTTTTCATTTTAATGATGTCATTTAAAGCTCTAAATTTTGATGGAATCTCATTTATCATTTTTTTATACATCATGTTTTTTATATCCTACCCTAAATTCATAAACATTTTCCCTTATACTTTCTTCTTAAAATTATATAGTTTTAGTCTTTTATATTTGGGTTCACAGATCCTTTCAAGTTATTTTTATGTATGTAAATAAAGGGTTGAGGCTAATTTTTTATATATGGATACCAGGTGTTCTAGTGTCATTTGCTGAAAACACTATCTTTTCCTCTGCTCTTGAATTGAGTTTATGTTCTATAAAATGTTAATGTTAAATAATCTTTCAAAACTCAGTGGACCACATATGTGTGATTCTATTTCTAGATTATCTGTTTTATTTCAATGATCTGTATGTCTTTCCTTACAACAACACTGCCTTGATTACTGTAGCTTTAGAGGAAGTCTTAAAATTAGGTAATAAATGTCTTCCAACACTGTTTTTTTTCTTTCTTTTTACTTTTCTAGGTCCTTTGTACTCCTACATAACTTTCAAATTTCAATATCCAATTCTTCATTTATAGCCAGTATACATAGACCTGAATTTTGATATATACCTTGTGTTTTGTAATCCTGCTAAATTCTAATACAAGTTCTAGGGGCTCCTAGAGATTTCTTAGTATTTTCTCTGTAGATGATCATTTTATCTACATATAGAGATTTTACTTCTACCTTGCCAATCCTATCCTAATTGTGCCATTTTATTGCCAGACTGTTTGGGTTTGGGCCTATGTTTCAAAGTTTAATGGACAGATGAAGAGTAGGCATATCTGCCCTTGTTCCCCACCTTAGGGAGAAAGCATTGTATCTTCTCCATTCATATAAGGCATTTTTGCTGGAAGTATGGAGTACATGTTTTTGATCTGTTGAGAAGGTTCTATTCTACTTCTAGTCTCCTGATAGATTTTACCATGAACAGCTGTAGAATTTAGTCCAATACTTTTGCTCCAACTACTGACAGGATCATATGGCTTTTTCCTTTCCTCTGTTAAAATGATGACTTTTGGGGTGGATTTTCCAATGCTGAACCAACACTGCCATCCCTATAATAAAACCACTTTCTACATCCTGCCAGATCTGACTTCTAAGAGTTTGTTTTGTTAAACAAATTTCTATCTATGTTCATACTTTTTATTCTATTATCTTTACCCAGTTTTAGTATTAGCACAATGTTTATTTCCTAAAATGAGGGGAGAAGTGTTCCTTCTTTTTTCTGCTTTAAATGTTTGATATAATTTATCAGTTAAAATGTATACGAGCCTGTTGTTGTCATATAGGTAGGTTTTCAAGCTAGGAATATACTTTCTTTAATAGATGCTATTCAAATTTTTATTTCCTCCAGAGTTAGTTTCATTAATTTGTCTTCCAAGGTACTTCTTAGAAGTTGTCAAATTTATTTCAAAACAGATTTTTTATATGCTTCCTATATCCTTTTAAATTCTGTAAAATCTGTGGCAACATCTCCTAGATCTTGATATTGTAATTTTAAAAATGTATAATTGATATTGTGTAATAGGAAGAAAAGGTCTAAAGGAGCAGGGGAAGTGGGCAGGGTAGGGGAAAGAAGGGGAAAGAAAAAATATGAGAAAAGGAAAAATTGGAAACAAAATCTTTGCAAATAGGGAAGGGTGGAGGGAGTGAAAGGAGGGCAGGGGAAGGGGAAAAAATAAGAACCAAGATGCATCATGTAAAGGTACAAGATCCCAATGATGAATGTAACTGTATTTTATGCCTAAAATGTAACAATAAACTTAATCAAAAAAGAAATAAAGAACCCAAAAAGTTAGATACTCAAGATAAGATAAAATAAAATCCTCAATCAAAATATGGGCAACTGGGGCTGGAGATTTAGCTCAGTGGCACCACGCCTGCCTCACAAGTGCAAGGTCCTGAGTTTGCTCCCTGGTGCAAAAAAAAAACTGAAATGAATAGACACTTTTCAGAAGAACTACAAATGAGAATTAAATATATGAAAAATAGTTCATGTCTGGCCATTAGTAAATCCAAATTAAAACAACACTGGTTTCCACCTTACTACAAAGATAATGACTATCATCAAGAAATAAAATAATAACAAATGCTTCTGAGGCTGTCAGGAAAACAAAATCCTTCTACACTGTTGGTGGGAAAGCAAACTAGAACAACCATTATGAAAGTTTATGTAGATTCCCTAAAATCTAAAAATAGAAATTTTATTCAACCCAGCTATTCCCATTCTAGGTATCTTCCCAGAAAAAGTAAAGACACCATATTACATGCATGCCCCTATTTAAGGCAGAACAACTCATAATGGTAAATCTTGGAAGTGATCTATATGTCTATCAGCAGTTGAATGGATAAAAAAGTTGGTGTTTATACACAAAGGAGGACTACTCTGCCATAAAGAAGTATAAATTTTAGTCATTTGTAGAAAATGGATGCATGATGAGACCATAATTTGATGTGAAATAAATCTGACACATAGTTTAAATATCATAAGGTTTCTTTTATATGAGAACTCCAAATATAAACAAAGAATAAAATAAACAATAGATGAAAGAAAATAGGAATATAGAGATCTTTTGCAAAAGGGAAAGAGACCACAAGATGAAGGGAAGAAGACAGGGGAGAGAAAAAGAACGAAAAAAGACTTGAAGGGTGTTATGTACATATACCAACTCTCCACAAAGAAAGGAATCATGGAACGGAAACCTATACTAATAAAAATAAAAACTGAAAAATAAAGAAACCCAAAGTATGAATAATTTAAAGAGCTAAAGAAAAGATAGCAGGAAAAAGAGAGCTCTAAGATAAATGGAAATGGGATCTTGAGAAGAAGGGAAGAGAAGGGAAAGCTATACAAACAATTAAAGTGTGTTACGCACATGTATCTACTCCCACAATGAATGTAATCATTATGTACTACAAATATATATTAATAAAAAATTTTCACATCATTTGGCTCTTTTTTTTTGCTCCAGAGTCTTACTCTGAATCCATTGAAAAGCAGAGGTAGTAACCATGTCACATCATGAATGAGCTGCCTTTCAATTTCTTCCACCAGATCAGTTGGTCTGCCCACCCTTAATATGTCTCATTCAAAGTCTCAGAACATGGACAGAAGGAGATACATTTTTTCCCATAATGTAACATGCATGGCTTGTAACCAAATTTCCAACAGAGATCCTTCAGAGAAAGTGGTTTCACAGGTGAAAACATCTGCATTCATTTCAGAGCAACACAAGTGCACACAGCAAGCAGAGCTTGGGAGACCCGGCACTGCGGCCACAGGAGGGTGTGTAGGGAATTGGGCTGGTGTGGAGAGGAGCCTGCATCCTAGAGCTCTGAGCTGAAGGGCCATGGGAAGAGGTACAATCCGAGGCCCACACAGGCCAGGACACAGCTCAGGCCCTGCAGTTGGGCTCTTGGTCTCCGGTGTCCTCTCGCAGCTGGGTCACTTCACCTACAGACAACAGAGGCAGCGTGAATGGCCATCCCAGTGAGGGCAAAGGTGGAGGCAGCAAGGACCCAGGTGGCCAGGATCCCTGTGCAGCCCAGGCTCCTGCCCTACTCCCAGCATCTGCCCCCACTGAGCCCTCTACCTTGAACAGGGTGACTGTGGTGCTGTAGAAGAGGCTCAGCAGGAAGAGCACAATGAAAGTGGAGGCGGTGGCCCACAGGTTCTCAAAGCCCTCCTCTTCAGCATTCACCTCCCCCTCTGCAGGGGACACAGAGGGAGGGTCAGTGGCTCCTGCAGCCTACCTGGGGCTGGGACCACTGGGCTCAGTGCACAGGATGGATGACAGCCAACAGCGGGGGTGGACACAGGCAGTCAGGCAAGCAGGAACAGACAGGGGCAGGAAACCTTGCCCGGGGGCCCTGGGTGGCAGAAAGAGTGGGGCAGTCATGGCACATGGATAAGGGAGAGGGCAGAGGCAGGGACACAGGGGACTGGGCTTCCAGTGAGTCCTGGACCCTCCTTGAGCAAGGGGCACATTCAGAGCCGCCTGGCTAAGAAACAGGGATGGTGTGGAGTGCACAGGGGGAAGTGAGGGCCAGGCTGCTCCTGATCACCTCCCCAGGGATTTGATAATAGGAACAGAGTCCAGAGTACATCCTGGCTGAACAGCCCTGCCCTTCCAAAGTGACAGAGGCCTGGTACATCCTGGATGAATACTGCTGCCCTACCAGAGTGAATGAGGCCTGAGGAAGTCCTAGCTGGTCCTGTACTACCAAAGTGACAGAGGCCTGGGACATTCTAGTTGGTCCTGTCTTATCATAGTGACAGAGGCCTGGGATGCCCTGACTGGCAATTTCTGTCCTACCAAAGTGACCAAGACCTAGGATAGAGTCAGAGGAAGTTCTGGGGGATGCAGTGGGATGCAGCTGCCAGGAAGCATCTGCAGCTCAGGGGAGACCAAAAGAGCAGCCCTAGGCCTGCACTGTCCCTTGGGTGTGAGGACTTTGCTCAACCCTGTCCTCCCTGTGTGGACTCAGCCTCCCTGCACAGGTGTGCTCTGTTCTCTGTGCCCCAAATGGCCCGGTTGTGTGTCTGCAGGGTCACTATGCTAATGGTGACCCTAGTGACCTGCTCCCAGAGGGACAGCCCCCTACCTGCAGGCCAGGTCCGAATGCAGCATCTCTGTCACTCTTATGTGACCCTGCTGTGTTCAGTGTAGGTGCTGGGCACCTGCTGCCTCCCCCAGAGCCACCCTGGAGGGCACCTCCCTGGGCACTCCCAGGCTTAGGCTGAGCTCCCTGAGAAGCTGCAGCAGGCCTGCCCTGAGGGATGCTCTGAGCTCTGGCTCTGGGCTTAGGGATGGCACCACAGTCAGAATCCAGGCCAGGCTGGGCCATGAGATAACTTCATGCCAAGACAGAGAGACAAACAGAATATGGGACAAGCCCTGAGACAGCATGGTGGAGGGAGCCACTGCTAAGGAGGCAAGAGATGTGTGTGTGTGTGTGTGTGTGTGAGAGTGCAGAGTCTGCCAGGTGTCCACCTGCTCCTGTGCACTCATGTGTTCCTATCCATGTGTCTTTGTGCCTAGTGCATGTATATGCACAGCCTCCGTGTGTCTGTGTCTTGTGTCTCCTGTACACTGTGTGTAGATGGCCATGTGGCCAAGCATGTCTGTGTGTGTAATCTTGTGCATATGTGCCTCTTTGTGTGTCTCTCCATGGTACATGTGTGCATGAGTTCACGTTCATTTCTGTGTTCACATGTTCCACGATTGGACATGTTTGCACGTCCCCACACAGATGTGTGTCTGTGTCAGCATACTCATGAAGCATGTGTACTGCCTGTATCAGTGAAGCTGAGCCTTTGGCTATATGTCAGAAGCAGCTACAGAGTCCAAAAGCCGACAGGTCACCTGCACAGATGTCTGCAAAGAGGCAGAGCATCCTCAGAAGCCTGGAGGATGTGTGACAGGGCAGGGATGGACCAGGTGGAAGAATCTACTCTAGCTAAGCAGGCCAGAGCATTGCATACTCAAAACCAGCATCTTTTGAAGGGATCTTTTTATTTCTAATTTTAGGAAATGCAACACTACACACCCAAAATGGTTAGTTTGCACACAAACAGCAGAGGGACTGGACCATGGCCCTTAGGGTGGCTGGAGCAGCATGGTCAGTAGCAGGTGCGGGCCGTGTCGGACATGATGAGGGACACATTGTACAGGGTGGGTTTACCAGTGGACTTGTCCACGGTCCTCTCGGTCACCATGTGGGGCAGGGCCTCGTGGCCCACGACACAGGTGAAGGTCTCTCCCGAGCTCCAGTCCTCCTCGGTCACTGTCAGCAGGCTGTGCGCATAGTAGAGACCTGGGGCCTGGGACTCGGGTATCGGGGAGCTGGTCACATACTTGTCCGAGGACAAGGGCTGCCCACTCCGCAGCCACTGCACAAAGACATCTGCAGGTGCAAAGCCCTTCACCAGGCAGAAGATGGTGGCCTGTTCATGCAGGACCAGCTGTTCCCGGGCGGGTGGCAGCACGTACACAGCAGGGGGGTGCTTGGCTTGTGCTGTGGGCAGAGAGGAGTTGGTGAGCACGGGGCAGGCGGGGGACAGGTGGGGTCCTGGAGCCAGCGGGGTGGGGGCTGGGCCTACCTGTGGGCTTGGAGATGGTCTTCTTCAATGGGAAGGGCAGGTCCTGGTGGATCACGGTGCACGTGAATGTCTTCCCAGAGTCCCAGTCTTCCACACAGGCACTGGCCTCACCCATGACACTGAGGGTGCCATTGGCTTGGCTCTCAGGATCTGTGACTTTGGTTGGCAGGTCCTTGCCATCCTGATTGGCCCGGGAGATATTCAGTCCTCCACGGTGGGTCAGGCTGGTGACCAGACAGGTCAGCTTGGCAGACTTGGTGAGGAAGGTGCCAGTAAAAGAGGGTGGGATGGGGAAGACTTTGATGTCTGTGGGCGGAGTTGCTGTGGAGAGAACACTGCTGTGAGTGGTGGTTGGACGTGAAGTCAGGGAAAGCTGTAGACCCTAGGACCAGCCCTGCCCCTGGGTGCTGCTTGGTGCCACCTGACCTGTGTCCCCACTGCTCCCTGTCCTGCCCTTGGCATCTCCTGGAAGCCAAGGCTCAGGAGCAGGTGGCCAGGTCTGTGTGGCATCTGTTCCACCCGAGTGGACAGGTGTGGGGATACCTTGGGCTGAAGGGTGGTCTGGGGAGGGGCCAGGCACTCACTGGGGACACACATGGAGGAGGATACATTCTTCTTGAAGGTGCCCACTCTGTGATCCACGAGGCAGGTGAACACCTTCTGGCTCAGCCAGTCAGCCTCCGTGATGGTCAGCGTGCTGGTAACCTTGAAGGTCAGTTTCTGGGAGACTTTGTTCTCAGCCACCACCTGGTCTGTGATGAAGCCAGACCTCACAGTCTTTCCATCCCGCAGCCAGGACACTGTGATCTGCCTGGGACTGAAGCCTGTTGCCTGGCAGATGAGTTTGGATTCACCAGAGTCGAGGAAGGTGTCTTGGGGTGGGACAAACACGGTCACGTTGGGAGCCTGCTCCATAGTCACTGGGATAAGGAGACAAGGTGTGAGCCCAGCCCAACCAAAGTCCTTCCAGGCTCAGAGTACATAGCCTGACATTTGGGCAGAGAGCAGGGACATGCAGGACTGCTCACCTGTGATGATGGTGGTGGTGATGGTGGTGTCTCTGGTGGCCTCAGTGGAGCCTCCCTCTGCTCCAGGAGGTGTGATGGGCCCCGGGGAGTTCTGAGCAGTCCAGGAATCTGGAACCAGAGGAGCAGTGGGCAGGTGAGGGAGAGGAAGCAGAGTGGACAGGGTGACAGGGGATAGCCAGGCTGAGGAGGGAGAGTCACTGTATGGAGAGGGCTGGGGTTTGTGCTTGACAGCAGCTTTGCTGAGTCAGTGGCCTCCTGCATACTGGGAGAGCCCAGGGGTACAATGTGAGCAGGGCTCCCAGGGGACAGAGGACAATAAAGAATGGGGGTGTCACCCCAGGGAAGGGCTGGGGCTGGCCCTGTCCATGGACCACCCTGGGGAAGGTGTGGGACCTCCTGCAGGCCTTTGTAGGGCACTGGGCCACATACTTGATTGCTGGAATGTCTTCTCCCAGCTCCGCTTGTCCAGAGAGGTGGTGCATTTGTGGGGACCAGGGTTGAACTCAGCCATCAGAAAGGAGAGCTGGCTGCTCACGGTGTAAGCTTCACCATTCTGGGTAGCGGGGAAGGACCACTGTGTCTTCATCTGCACCTGCGAGTGCCAAGTGACCTGTACGTTTGGGTTGTTTCCAGACACTAAGCAGACTTCGAGGTCATTTTCCCCTGGGGTTTGCACCCTGAGGTGATGAAAATGTGTGGATCCTGTTGAGTGGCTGCAAGACAGACAGTGGGTGCTGAGGACACCAGCCTGGCATCAGGGACAGGGGATGGTAGGAGGGTCCCAGCGTGGGGGATCACTGGGGCCCTTTCCAGCCCCAGGACTGAGTGATAAACTCCCAGGCAGACCCTGGCTCTGTGGGTTCTAGGAGGAGGGGTCTTCCCTCCAGACCCGGTGATGTCCTTGGTATCCCTGAGCTTCCTGTCTTCCGCACCCTTCCTCTGTTTGATCCACTCCTGGAGCCTCAGGTCTGGTCTCAACTTTGACCTCCAGTAGCCACCCTCACTGACCTCAGACCACAGGGTGCTGTATCCACAGTGAATGCAAGACTGTCCTGGGCACAGATCCCAGAAGTGGGTACAATTCCACACCCTCCCCAGCCTGGACCCAGGTGCTGCTGACCCTGGGCTGTCCCTCCCGGACACAGTGCTGGTTGCCTGGGGTCGAGAAAGAGGTGTTGGCTGTAGGCTACAGTCCTTGCCTGGTCTCTGATGGCTTTGCTTCATCTGCCACTTGCCTGCCTCTACCCATGTCACTCCTAGAACTCTCACTGCTCACTCTGAGGCAGGGCTCCTGCATGTAGCCCAGCCCTGGTCAGCAGCTGTGCTGTGGCCTCCAGGACAGAACCTGCCTCTTTGTTTTCCACTCAAAGGATGCTGCCCTCCTGGGCATCTCTTGCCTGGGTTCTGCATCAGGGCCTTCACCTCCATGTGTTCAGCTGCCTCTGCTCCAGAGGGGCCCTGATTCCCTCCCCAGCTGCCTCTCAGTCTCACTGAGCCATTCTCGATGCCCTAGGTTCTGGGCTGTGAGCCCTCCAATCCCTGTCCCAGGTGCTAGTGGAGGACGTGGCAAGGCTGCTGCTGTGGGACAGATCATGGCTTCTAGGATTCAGAGGTACAGTCATTCCCAGAACCTCAGAGTGCAGCAGTGTTGGGCACAGAGTGTCTGACATAAAACACTGTGACAAAGTCACACTGGACTGGGGTAGGCATCTGACCTAATAGCATGGGGATCCTTATGAAAGGAGCTACGGGGACACGGACATGCATGTAGGGACAATGCCAGGACAGTGAGGCAGTGAGCAGTGTGGCTTCCCAGAGCCAAGAAGCAGCAGGTTGAGACTTCCAGCAGAGCAAGAGAGGGTCTCTGTAGACACACACAATGCCTGTCTCTACCTGGTCCCTGCAGCCTGAGCTCACAAGCACAGGTCACCTCCCACCCTCCCATACCTGCTCAGTCTCCTGTTGTGCTGAGTTCTTTGGCCTTTGGTCACCCCAAGCCTGGTATGATGTGATGAGCTCCATTTAACTCAGATGTAGCAGCCCCTGAAGGCTTCAGCTTGAGGGAGGAAGGTTCCCTGGAGCCCACTAGGCATGGCCAGTTCTCCCCATACTCACACTCTTAGGGTCAGGCTGATGCTCAGGGATGCAGAGGTCATACTGAGTGAGCCTGATCCTGTCCTCCTGGGTGCCCACTTAGAAGAGGGACTGACATGCACCTAGAGGCTTGAACACTCCCATGACAGCCACCCAGGGTGGGTTTCTGCTATAATTCAAGCCTGGTGTTGCCTGTCCCTGACTCCCCAACTCAAAGAATTGGCCCTCACCATGATGCCATCATGCATGCTTCCTGCACACCCCAGCCTGCCCGCCTGCACCCTCCTGCTCTCCTCAGGGCTTCTTTCTGGGAGGACCTGGTGAGTTCAGCCCGGGTACCCACTGCCTCCTCTCACCTTCACTCCTGGCCTCTCCCCATCCCCTGCATGCTGCCAGCACCTCTGGCCCCAGGAAAGCCACTGTGTCCATTGGCATTGCCACCAGCACTAGGGACTGGATATCGGAATGCACCCCAACCCCTGAGGAAGCTGTGCCCCTGGCCCCTCAGCCTTGCTCTCCCCTACCTTTCCTTCCCACCCGTACCTTCCCCTAGCCCAGCCCTCATTCTCCTGCATGGCAGGCTGACTTCTAAATGTTGGTAGAGAAAGGACAGGAGACATGACAGTGGGGCCAGGAGGAGTCAAGGGCTCAGGTGAGACCCTGAGCTCACCAAACAAGTGGTTAGGGTAGAGAGGGCCCCAGGGACCCCAGGAAATTGTGGGCGCAAGGCAGCAGGTGGCAGGGACCTTCCTCTTCTCCCCTGGGGCCAGGGCACACTTCACCCAGCCCCATCTCCACACCCACGCAGAAAAAGGGAACTTCAGGGAGCAACAGGGCCACCCATTTTCAATCCTCTTCTTAGTCTCTTCAGGGCTGGGGGTGGGGAGGCTTCCATACCTCTGGGGACAGATGCTGTGACTCCTAGGAGGACAAAACAGAGCTGAGCTGTGACAGCACAGGGCTGGGGCAGGAGACTGAGGAGCTGCCATGACTACCGCAAGGTGAGTGGACTGGGCAGGGACAGAGGTGTGGGGGAGAGGGACACTTCATCTTGCATAGCCAAAGCCACAGGAAGGTGGACTGCAGAGACCTCCCCACAGAGCGGCCAGACCCTGCCAAGGACAGCTGCCCGGAGTCACTAAGCCCATGTGGGAGGGACTGGGGCCCAAGGCAGGGATATGGCCAGGCCTTCTGAGTGAGATACACCAGGGGCTGACAAGAGTTCCCTGGAGGATGTGACGAGAGGGCCAGTAGGACAGCAGAAGACAGACGAGGGCTGTCATGGAGATGACAAGCCAACAACAGGACGCAGTGGAGCAAGCTAGAGAATAGGTAAAGCGAAATTCCAGAAATAGGTCAGGAGTTCACATGGTGGAAGAGAATCTTCAGCTGAGAACCAGTAGAAGCTCAGGGTTCAAGGACAAACCCAGTGCTAGAAAAAGACCAGATTCAGTGTAGAGGCACAACAGGGCTCAGAGAGTCAGGGAGGACTGTTGAGGGAGTTCAGGGGACCAGGGCAGAGAAGCTACAGTTGAGCTGGGGCGGGTGGGCACAAGAGGAGCCAGGACACTCACAGGAGCTCAATGGACCAGGACAAAGCATATGCCTGTGACTTATGGCAGGTAGGTGCCAGAGGGTCAGGGAAGCTCCAGGAGCTTGGGGGCCCAGAACAGAGCATCTACATGTGAGCTGTGGAGAGTGTGAGAAGAGCCAAAGACATGCCAGGAGCTCAGGGGACCAGGAAAGAGCAACAGTAGGTGAACTTGGGCAAAAGGATTCTAGATAGGCCAGTGCAGCCCCAAGACCTTAAGGGACTCTGGCAGAGCAGCTGCTGGTAAACTGGGGTGGGTACATACAAAAGAGACCAGGGGAGTCACAAGAGCTCAGAGGACAAAGGCAGAGCAGCTGCCAGTAAGCTAGGCTGAGTGGGTGCTGGAGGAATCTGGATAGCCCCAGAAGCTCAGGGGACTGAGGCAGAGCAGGTACAGGTGAGCAGGAGCAGATGGGTGCTAGAGGAATCAGGGTAGCTCCAGGAGCTCAGGGGACCAGGACAGAACAGTTGCAGGTAAGCAGGGAGAGGTTGGTGCTGGAGGGGACAAGGAAGCTCCAAGAGTTCAGGGAACCAGGGCAGAATATCTGCAATTGAGTAGGCACACATGGGTGCTGGAAGGGCCACAGCAACACCAGGAGCTCAACGGACCAGGGTAGAGCAGCTACAGTTGATCTGGGGCAGATGGGTACTAGAGAGTCCATGGGATATCTCAGAAGCTCAGTGGACCACGCGAGACCAGGTGCAGGTGAGCAGGAGCAGGTGGGTGCTCTAGGGGCCAAGTCAATCCTAGAAGCTCAGGGGACCAGGGCCAAGAAGCTGCAGACAAACAGTGGCATTTGAGTGCTAGAGGAGCCAGAGCAGCCCAAATAACTCAGGGGACCAGAGAGGAGCAGCTATAGGTGAGCATGGGCAGGTGGATGCTGGAGGAGCCAGGACACTCCCAGAAGCTCACAGGACCAGGGCAAAGCATGTGACCCTGACTTGGGGCAGATAGGTGCCAGAAGGGCCAGGGTGATTCCGGGAGCTCAGGGAGTCAGGGCAGAGCATCTACATGTGAGCTGTGGTAGCTGCATGCTACAGGAGCCAAATATACCCCAGGAGGAGTTCAGGGGACCAGAATAGAGCAACAATAGGTGAACTTGGGCAGGAGAATGTTAGAGGGACCAGGGCAGCCGCAGGAGCACAGGGGACTCAGGCAGAGCAGCTACCAGCGAGCTGTTGTTGCTGAAGGGGCCAGAGCAGCCCCAAGAGCTCAGGGAACCAGAGCAGAGCAGCTACAGGTAAGCTGGGGCAGGTTGGTGCTGAAGGAGCCAGGGCAGCCTCAGGAGCTCAGGGTACCAGGGTGAAGTACCTACAGGTGAGCTGGGGCAGGCAGGTACTAGAGGAATCAGGACAGCTCCCGGAGCTTAGGAGACCAGGCCAGAACAGCTGCAGGTGAGCAGAGACAGGTGAGTGCTGGAAGGACCAGGGCAACACCAGGAGCTCATCAGACCAGGGTAGAGCAGCTACAGTTGAGCTAGGGCAGGTAGGTACTGGAGAGCCTATGGGAGACCCCAGAAGCTCAGTTGGCCACAGGAGAGCAGGTACAGGTGAACAGGAGCAGCTGGGTGCTTTAGGGGCCAAACCAGTCCTAGAAACTCAGGGAACCAGGGCCAAGAGGCTTCAGGTACCTGTAATTTGTGTGGCAGGTAGATGCCAGAAGGCGCACGGCAGACCATCCACATGTGAGCTCTTATAGGTGAGTGCTACAGGGGCCAAAGACACCCAGGAGGTGTTCAGGGGACCAGCGTAGAGCAGCAATAGGTGAGCCTGGGCTGGAGAATGCTTGAGGGACCAGGGCAGCCCCAGGAGCTCAAGGAACTCAAACAGAGCAGCTACAGGTAAGCTGGGGCAGATTGGTGCTGAAAGAGCCAGAGAACCCCCAGGAGCTCAGGGGACCAGGGCAAAGCAGCTACAGATGAGCTAGGGCAGGTGGGTGCTAGAGGAATCAGGAAAGCTCCGAGAATTTAGGGAACCGGGGCAGAGCAGCTGCAGGTGAGCAGGAGCAAGTGGGTGTTTCAGGGGCCAACCAGTCCTATGAGCTCAGGGAACCAGGGCCCAGAAGCTACAGGTGAGCAGAGGCACTTGGATGCTAGGGGAGCCAGAGAAACTGAAGAAGCTCAGGGGACCAGGGAAGAGCAGGGACAGGTGGAAGTTGGAGGAGCTAGCACATTCATAGGAGCTCACAGGACCAGGGTAAAGCATGTGCCAGTGACTTGGGACAGGTAGGTGCCAGAAGGGCCAGGGTAAGTCCAGGAGCTCAGGGAGTCAGGGCAGGGCATCTACATGTGAGCTATGGTAGCTGTGTGCTACAGGGGCCAAAGACACCCTAGGACGGGTTCAGAGGACCAGGGCAGAGGAACAATAGGTGAGCTTGGGCAGGAGAAGGCTGGAGGGACCAGGGAAGCCCCAGGAGCTCAGGGGACTCGGGCAGAGCAGCTACAGGTAAGCTGGGGCAGGTGGGTGCTGAAGGATCCAGGGCAGCCCCCAGGAGCTCAAGGTACCAGGGCAAAGCAGCTACAGGAAAGCTAGGGCAGGTGGATGCTAGAGGAATCAGGACACCTTCCAGAGCTTAGGGGATCAGGCCAGAGCAGCTGCAGGTGAGCAGAGACAGGTGGGTTCTGGAAGGACCAGGGCAACACCAGGAGCTCAGTGGACCAGGGTAGAGCAGCTACAATTGAGCTGGGGCAGGTGGGTACTGGAGGGTGTATGGGAGGCCACAGGAGCTCAGTGGGCTGCAGGAGAACAGAGGCAGGTGAACAGGGGAGTTTCATTCTGGAGCAGCCAAGGAAGCCACAGGAGGTCAGGAGAGGATACCAGAGCAGCTATAGATGAACAAGGATAGCTTGGTGCTAGGGGGACCAGGGCCACTCCAGGAGTTCAGGGGACTAGGGCAGAGCAAGTCCTGGTAAGATACAGTGCGTGGGTTCTGGAAGTACCAGGGAAGCCCAGAGGGCAGAAGACAGGGCAGAACAGGGGAGATTGGTGCTGAAGGAGCCAGGGCAGCCCCACGACCTCAGGGAACCAGAGCACAGCAGCTGCATGTGAGCTGGAGCACGTGGGTGCTAGAGGAATCAAGGCATCTCCAGGAGCTCAGGAGACCAGGGCAGAACAGCTGCAGTTGATCACAGAGAGGTTGGTGCTTGAGGGGCCAGGACAGCCACAGGAGCTCAGAGAACACCAGCAGAGCAGCTACAGGTGAGCTGGGACAAGTAGGTGCTAGAAGAAACAGGGCAGCTCCCAGAGCTTAGGGAACCAGGGCAGAGCAGCTGAATGTAAGTAGGAACGGGTGAGTGCTGGAAGGGCCATAGCAATACCAGGAGCTCAGGGGAACAGGATAGAACAGCTACACTTGAGCTGGGGCAGGTAGGTACGAGAGGGTCCATGGGAGACCCCAAGAGCTTAGGAGATCACTTGAGAGCAGCTGCAGGTGAGCAAGGACAGGTGGGTGCTTCAGAGGTCAAGCCAGTCCTAGAAGCTCAGGGGACCATGGCCAAGAAGCTGCAGGTGAGCAGAGGCATTTGGGTGATGGAGGAGCCAGGGCAGTCCAGGAGCTCTGGGGAAAGTACCAGAGCAGCTACAAGTGAGCAGGAATGTGCTGGTGCTGTAGGAGCCAGGGCAGCTCCACTTGCTCAGGATACCAAGGCAAAGCAGCTACTGATGAGCTGGGCAGGTTGATACTGGAAGGGCTATGGCAGCCCTATGAGATCAGGGTACCACAGGAGAGCACGTGCAGGTGTGTAGGGGATGGTGGATGCTGGAGAGGATAGGAGAGACGCGAGAGCTCATGGGAACAGGGCAGAGCACCATTAGATGAGATTGGGTAAGACAATACCTGTGGGGCAAGGGCAGCCCCAAGAGCTCAGGGATCCAGGGCAGAGCAGCTGATCATGAGCTGTAGGAGGGAGTGTGGAAGGGCCAGCACAGTCCCAGGAGTCAGGGTGTTGAAGGCTGATAGGAAAACAGGGCTGGCAGGCTTAGCATGAGACTCTTGGCAAAGAGGCAAAGCCTGAGGAGTTCAGGCCCTGGCAGGAAGGGGCAGAGGAGGGGATCAGGACTCCTCAGGCTGAGGTATGTCGGCAAGTAGCATGTCAGGAAGCCCCTGGGGCTCAGGGGACCTGCTCTTCCTCCTCCCACCTGAGCCAGCTCACCATTCACTGCTCTGCCCTGTCCCCCTGAGCACCTGCTCTGTCCCCTCCCACCTTTCAGTCTACCTGGGGATTGCAGAGGATGTGGGGCCGGGGTGGGGTGGGGGGACACAGGGACTACAGGGAGGCAGGGGTTGCTGCAGAGAGCACCTATCCTGGGCACCAGGAGGGTTTGTGCAAGTTCCCTGGGGCTGGCGCCCCCAAACACACCTGATGAACTGCAGTTCTGGGGTCAGTCTGGCTCTGCTCCAGGGGGCTTGTGGGGACTGGGGTGGGGGAACCCTGCTGAAGCAGCACAAGGAGGAACAGGACAATTGGTACCATAGCGGGGACAACAAGAAACCACTGAGGGCCAGAGTAGAGTCTGCTGGACAATGGGGTACAGGTGAGGGGAAGGGAGGCTGGCAGAGGCCTGAGCTGAGGATAGCAGACCAGGAGGGAGAGGACAGGGAGACTTAGCTTCCTCAGGGGTCAGGGTGCACTCTAACCTCCAGGGACAAGGGCTGCTGGCAGCAGCAGAAAGCACAGGGGCTTTCCTGATGCCCCCAGGGCCAGCAGCATGCAGGGGATGAGGCAAGGCCAGGAGTTCAGGGGGAGAGGAGGTAGTGGGCACCAGAGCCAAGCTCAGCAGGGCCCATCTTGGAGGAAGCCCTGGGGAGCACAGGAAGGAAGAGGCAGCCAGGCCAGACCAGGGCTGGGCAGAAACTGGGTAGGTGGGAGACAAGACTCTGGGTGTGTGACCCTGAATGGACATCAGGAAGGCATATAGGGGAGCCTCGGAGCAGCTGTGCCAAAATCCTAGACAGAGAATGGCTGAGACTCTATGTCTATGATGGGACACTCACCAGGACAGGACCAGGCTAGGCAACAGGGTTGTGGCTCAACAGGGCTCATAGGACCCAGAAAAAAGCGCACCACTCAGGCCTGGCACTCAAAGAAAGCTGGAGAGTTGGAGAGTTGGAGAGGGCCACAGGGGCCTAGAAAGAGCTCAAGGAACATGGGCAAGCAGACACCAGAAAGAGGCTACAGGCCCAGGATTGTGCCAACTCCTGTGGGTCATGGAGCACAGAGCAGGTTGTTGAGGGTGGCCCAGGAGGAAGAACGGGAGGTAGTAGAGAGGGACAGAGACTACACTGGATGGCTGGATGGCTGAGCCTGCAGATTTCTGGAAACATACTGGGGACTGCCTGGGCATGTAGAGCCAATGGCCTGGCCTGGCATGGCCCAGAGTTTGCATGGCTAAGGTAGGCAGGAAGACCAAGACAGGTGGGCACCAGTGGCCACAAGCCCGCAATGAAGACCCTGCCTAAACATTGCAAAGTACCTTAGAAAGACAAGGATAGAGGGTCCTCCATGGTGCAGGTTTAGCTATGTCGGACACCAAGTCACTTGGTACATTTTTCCTTGCAGCCAGCACAACAGCCCCTTCCGTCTTCCCTCTGGCTTCCGGATGTGTGGATACTGGCTCCATGTTGACTCTGGGATGCCTGGTCAAGGGCTATTTCCCCGAGCCCGTGACCGTGACATGGAACTCAGGATCCCTGACCAGCGGAGTGCACACTTTCCCAGCCATCCTTCAGTCAGGCCTGTACTCGCTCACCAGCATGGTAACTGTGCCCTCCAGCCAGAAGAAGGCCACCTGCAACGTAGCCCACCCGGCCAGCAGCACCAAGGTGGACAAGGTCGTTGGTAAGGACAGTTCCCAAGGAGATCCGGGTCCCCTGGAAGCCAAGTGTGGGGTCAGCCTTCCTGAGTGCATCCACCACGGGCACAGGGAAACTCCTGTCTGTCTCCTGCATGGAGGCCTCTGCCCACACTCATGTTCAGGGAGATGTCCTCTGGGGGTTTGCACCAGGCCCAGGGTGGGTGCAGGCTGGATGGCTTGTCTATGGGACAGAGGCAGATGGCCACTGGCATCGGGCCTGCCAAGAGCCATATCCGGGGGACAGCCTGGGCCTGACTGAGCTCACCCCTTACACCCAACCCATCTTCCCTCAGCTCAGCACCTTCTCTCCTCCAACCCCAATAACCCCATCATTCTTTCTGCAGAGCCCAGACCCCGAGTACCTGGACCCACGTGTCCCACATGTCCCAAGTGCCCACGTAAGTCACCAGGCCCCCTTCTCCAGCCCAAGTGGGGACTGAGCACCCAGAGGAGCCCTGTGTCAGAAGGAAGCCCCCAGGTGCTGACCTGTTCCTTTCGTCTCCCACTCCAGCTCCTAACCTCCTGGGAGGACCATCTGTCTTCATCTTCCCCCCAAGGCCCAAGGACACGCTCATGATCTCCCTGACCCCCAAGATCACGTGTGTTGTGGTAGATGTGAGCCAAGATGAGCCTGATGTCCAGTTCACATGGTTCGTGGACAACAAGCAGGTGAACACGGCTGAGACAAAGCCCCGGGAGGAACAATTCAACACCACCTTCCGCGTGGTCAGTGTCCTCCCCATCCTACACCAAGACTGGCTCAATGGCAAGGAGTTCAAGTGCAAGGTCAACAACAGAGCCCTGCCAGCCCCCGTTGAGAAGACCATATCCAAAGTCAGAGGTGGGAGTGTGGTGCGGGCCAGTGGGAGGTCGGGTGGCACTGTGGGAGTGAAAAGAGCAGAGCCACCCTGTCCAGGCCTCTGACCTGGCATTGAACATGTGTTGATCTCTCTCCCTACAGGGGAAGCCCGGGAGCCTGATGTGTATACCCTGCCCCCAGCCCGAGAGGAGCTGTCCAAGAACAAAGTCAGTTTGACCTGCCTGGTCACTGGCTTCTTTCCTTCTGACATCCACGTGGAGTGGGCGAGCAATGGGCATCCAGTGAATATACAGGACTACAAGACCACCCCACCCATGAAGGACACTGACAACTCCTACTTCCTCTACAGCAAGCTCACTGTGAACAAGAGCCAGTGGGAACAGGGAAACGTCTTTACTTGCTCAGTGATGCACGAAGCCCTGCATAACCACCTCACGCAGAAGACCATCTCCCGGTCTCTGGGTAAATGAGTGGTGTGCCCAGTGAGCCCTCACTAACCTGCAGGCTCTAGAGTCCTGTAAGACCCTGTCCCCCAACACCCATGTAAATAAAGCGCACCCAGCACTGCCTGGGACCCTGCGACGCTGTCCTGGTTCTTTCCGAGACAGAAGGCCTATCCTATGGGACCATGGTTTCTGGGTCAGGCAGGGGCCAAGCCTGCACTGTAGTCATTAGGGACAGACAGCTGTCTGCATGAGAGGACCACAGTGTGTGTCTGCCCTCACAGAGACAGGCATGGCCTACCTGTCCTCCCAGGCCCCCTCTCCAGCTGCCAGCAGCTCCCTAGGGAGACCCACATGAAAGAACACTCAGACTTGTCTCTGTAACAGCCTGTCCTTGCCCTCTAAGTTCTTGTCTTAGGTTCTCTGTCCACTGCAGAGACGGCAAGCCATGGCTGTGGGACAAGGCCTCCATGACCCCCTCACCTGCACAGGGCTGGCCACCCCTGGGGACACTGGATGCTGCCCAACCATGGAGAAGCTAGCCACCCCTGGGGACACTGCCCACTCATGGGGACACTGAACACCCTTGGGGACACATATTCCTGTGCTCCTGAGTGGCTGAGATGCCACCCTGGATGCTCCAAGCAAGGATGATCCAGACACATGAGAAGCCACTGAGAGTCGTGGGAGGGTACTGGGCCCAGACCCATTAGAACAACTCAGCTGAGCAACCCCAGCCCACACTGACCACACACACCCACGGACATGCATGCACACATGTACACGCCTGGTACCCTGGGCCCACGGGCAGCCTGCACAGCACCCACGCCACCTTCCATGCCTACCTCACTGGACACACACTCACCAGCCCACTTGCAGCCTCCCCAGCACACAAGTCTCCCGACTAATGCTCAGTCCTTCAGCTGCCTCCCATGTACACAGAGACACCATGTCACGAGTGGCCTGGCCCTGCCATCTTTCTATCTCCCAGATTGGTCATCAGGGAGCAGGCAGAGGGCCAGGGAGCCTGCAGAGAGCCACAGCCTACAGGGTCCAAGGCCTTGATGCTGCTCAGCTACTCCAGAGAGAGGGCTAGAGTAGACAGAGAGTTGTCCATCCAGTCCAGGCAGCCATCCTGACTGCAGTGCCTGCCAACCTCCGACCCAGGTGGAGGCTTGGAAGATATAAGGTTGCTCTTCAGGGAGGGTAACCAAGGAGAGCTAACCCGGGAAAACACGGTTGTCCCTTCCTCCCTGGCCTCCCAGCAACCCCATGCCACTATAGAGGGAGTGTGCCTGGGCCTGGCTGGGGATGCACACTGACCACCCCCTCCTGTCCAGGGCCAGAACTTGATGAGAGCTGTGCTGAGGCCCAGGACGGGGAGCTGGATGGGCTGTGGACAACCATCACCATCTTCATCACCCTCTTTCTGCTCAGCGTGTGCTACAGCGCCACGGTCACCCTCTTCAAGGTTGGCACACTGCCCCCAATGCCCATGCTGCCCGTGCTGTCCCTGTGACAGCCCACACTGACCCACACTGTGCCCACAATGCCCAATAGTTCTCCCCATGCTGTCCCCACTCTGAACTCACATTGTCCCCATGATATTCCATGCTCTTTTCTCCTCATGCTGTCCCCAAACTGTGCCCGATATGTCCCGTGTTGTTTTGCATATGTTTACCCCCTCATTGACCCCATTACGCTCTGTGCTGTTTCCAGCATACCGGCCCCAAGCTCTCTGGACACTGTCCCGATAATGCCCCATGTAGGTTCCACATGGTGTCCCCATGACGTCCACTCCCTGTCTACATACTATTTTGTGCTGCTTTTCCCATCCTGGCCCAATGATGTCCCCAACTGGCTCCAATCTGACCCCACCTTGGCCCCAACCCCATCTCTTTCTTGTCCCAAATCCTGTCCCATGCTGTCCCCATGGTCCCACTGGCTGTGGTGGCATCCCATGGTGCTATGACTGCTCACTCACTCTTCCTGCAGGTGAAGTGGATCTTCTCCTCAGTGGTGGAACTGAAGCAGACCATCGCCCCCGACTACAGGAACATGATTGGGCAAGGGGCTTAAAGCCAAACCCTCAAAGGGCCCATCCTTCCCAGGCTCTTTGAGGATGCCATTCATCACTTCCAGCAACCTGACCCACAGGTCACACACTCCTCAGACCACAGTGCCCTCTAACCTTGTGATTCAATGACCTTGTGCTCCCACCCTCCCTGCTCTGGAGGACTCACGGAGAGCAGGTATGCCCAGCCTCAGCAGCCTGGACATGGTCTACCCCACAGCCACCACCATGACCCTGGCTGAAGCAAACAAGGGATGCAGCTTCTCTCCCCAGGACATCCCTGCCTCCAAGAGCAGGGTGGTCACCCAGGAGGAGGCAGTGCCCAGCATTGCCTGTGTCTGTCTGGATGGAGACCAGCCTTGGATCTAACTGAGTCCACACCAGTCTCTCCAGCACAGGGCATCTCTGAGAGAAGTGAGGCTGTGACCCTCTGCAGAGACGGCGACCCTCTGCAGAGACTGCTACAACCCAGGCCATCAAGCATGGACATCAGCCCCCAGAAGGGGCTTTGGAAGGGCTGCTGATAGGCACCCAATAGACTTTGCCGGCCCACTCCTAGCATGCTTGTTCTGGGCAGCTCCATGAACGCAAGCCTGAACAATGGCTTATATTTCCCTCATGTGTCCTCTGATGGGGACCCTGTGTTCCACCCCTCCTTGTGGCCCACGTTACACACTGCTGGATCCAACCCATAGGGACCAGCTACCCAGTTCTCTATACACTGGTATAAAGAGCCTGACCCAGGACACTACCACCTTCCACAGTGGACCCAGCACCATTCCTAGGAGACACTCCAGGCAGCGACTGGGCCACACGGTGACTGTAGAACCCCAGCAGGGGCAGGAAAGAGTGACTGCCACCATCCATGCCTCCAGGAGTGGTCTAGTGAGCTGGCCCCAGGCAGTTCAGACACAGCCTTCGGGGTCTCAGGGACAGAGGAGGCCCAAGAGCACCTGTCCCAACAAAGGGACAGATGGACAGCTGCTGAAAGCACCAAGGCTCGGCCAGGCCTGTCCTGCAGGACCAGTGTCCACTCCGGAGCACTTAAACCAGGAAACCCCAGCTGGACAAGATACCACAGAGAGAGCCCAGTGGCCCAGGAGCCAGGGCTGGGCTGGCATTGGACAGAGGACCCGTGTGCCATGGTCCTGTCCAGCATGGGGGAAATGCCAAGCCAGAGCCTCCAGTCAGGAAGAATGACACAAGCAGGAAAGGAAACCAGACACCACTCCATGCTGCGGGAAAAGCCCAGGGAATAGCTCAGTTCAGCTTTGTAGCTTTCTTCTTCTTGTAGTGTTCTGGAGCCTCTGATATCCTGTAAGTTCTCTCTTAATGACAATAAAACACCTTTTAAACACTGTGTACCTCTCTGTGGTCTGCCTGTGTCACAAGCCATGTGCTCAGGCACAAGTGAGCAACACTGACAGCTGTGAGGGGCCTCCCAGCCTTCCCTTCCTTCTGCCTCCATCATCCTGAGCACTCAGCCTTCCCTGTCTGAGGCTTTCTTCAGACTGGGTACTGCCCATCCCTGCCTCAGTCACTCTGGGGGACATGGAAGGCAAGCCAATATCAGGCTGGCCGGGCAGAGCTTCCCAAGCTGAACATGTTAGACAAGAAGTATGGATTTGTTCTCTCAGGAGCTTGTGCTGCCATAACACAGGACACAGGTAGCAGCCTCTTGAGAAACACAAAATTGTTCTCTGGTGGTGCTGGAGGCTGATGTCCTGGATCAAGTTGTGGGCAAGGTGGTTTTTCCTTGACTTACAGATGCATTCTTCTCCTGTGTCCTCCCAAAGTAGCCCCTCTGTACTATGTGTCCTAATCTCCTCTTATGAGGACATAGATGGGATTAGGTCCACCCTAGTGACCTCATTGTCCCCTGCCAATTTAAAGACCTTCTCTCCAAATGTAGCACATTCTGAGGTCTGGGGCTGGGACGTCTACATACAAATGTATAGGAGACACGTTCATCTCCTAATGGTCCACCTCAGGGCCCAAAATTCACCCACCCCCTCCCAACACCCAAGGAGACTCATCCAATCCACCCCAACTCCAAGTTCCAAGTTTCACCTCAATATCACCTGAATCAGGGAAGGGCTAGCCCCAGGGATGATGTTCTCTGGGGTCAAATTCACCCCTACAGGATGTGGTGCCAGGTGGGAGGGGCAGGTGGGAGGGGCAGAAGTGGAGAGATATTTGCAGGGAGAAAGATGAACAGATGCTCAAGTGCAAGGGCAGATAACTGTTGGAACAAAGAATGGAACCAGTATAAGCAAGCACTGGGGTGATGCCTTCTACAAGGGAAGTGAACAACTGGGGAGGGGAGAGTGAGCTCACACAGTTGGGCCAGTGAGTGATCACCATGGCTTCTCAGGGTCTGTGGTTGGGGCCAGCATGTCCAGGCTGGTTGGTGACGACACTGGAAGTCTGTCCACCCTGGATACTTTGGACTCAGGAGTGGGGTACACAGGGCCCATCTCAAGCTCCTAGATGTAGGAGACATAGACATCTGGGAAGGAGAAGGACTGAGTCAAGATTGAGGTCTTTTGGGCAAATGCTCTCAGAGGCAAAGTAGGGGCCTAGCTAGAGATGACAATTAGGTCTGGGTGTCCAGGGATTGTTTAAGGTTAGTCCATATCCTCCCATGCCTTCACGTTAACCCTTTAACCAGAAGCCAGTCTGGCCAATGGACAGCCTCCCTCTAGCTCACTCCTTGTCCCACTGCTGCCTATGCCTCTCCAGCTCCTTAGCCAAGGGTCAGCCTTCCCCTGCCTGAGAGCCCACAGAACTACCAGGATTGTCCTGAACAACAGAGACCACACAGCCTTTCCACTAGACACAAGGACTAGCACACACCCAGTTCCTCCAGAACCCTCAACCTGCAGCCCCAAGGCCCTCCTCAACTCAGTACCTGTGTTAGCCTGAGTCGGCATCCTGCCACCGCCCACTGCCCTGTACCACCCACAGTCCCCACCATTGGCTATTGTGCCCATTAGTGTCATGCACTCCTGCTTGCCACTTGCCCCTATTAGCTCCCTAAACTCACAGACAGAGTGGCTTGACCCGGGAGCATCCTTCCATGTCCATACATCTCAGGGACCCACTGAGGTGTCAGGCTGGGCCTCACAGGTTCTATCCCGGAGCACACTGAAGTCCCCACTCAGGTTTCCATGTGTAACATCTTTGTGTGATATCAGTAATAAAATATTTGTGGTGTGACTTTCTGTATTGTGACCTCTACAATTTGACTTCTGTTTGTGATGTCTATGGGCAACTTCCATTGTGCAACATCTGTGGTGTGACAGTTTTGATGTGGTATCCATCATGAAACATCTGTGTATGACTTCCACGATGTGATGCCCATGGTGTGACTTCCCTGTGTGGTGTCTATGGTGTAACTTCCACAGTGTGATAGTGTTTCAGTTGGGGTTCATTAGAACAGATTGTATATAAATAAATATGTATGTGTGCATGTGTATTATTTACAAGGTAGGCTTACAGTGGTCACCTATAGAGTCATGTGTGGAAGAATGCAAAAGGGCCATCTGCACACTGATGATCCAAAAGATCCAGTCAAAAGTCAAAGGCTTGGAGCTCACCACCATGTCCTGTGTGAATCCGTATCAGGAAGCCAAAGGGTCTTCCCTGAAAGGGTATAGAGTCTGTGCTGGAAGCCTGGAGATGAACATCCAAAGGCAATGGTGAAGACTGGAGTTCCTCCGAAGAAGTAGAAGCAAGACTTCCTTCTCTTTGCCTTTTTATTCCATCCAGGCTTCAAGCCTATTGATTGGTGCAACCCACACCCAGGGTGGATCTTCCATCTTCAATCAGTCCATTATCCAGACACACCCAGAACTCTGCTAAACCAATCAGATAAGCATTTTTTTATTTAAATTGAAGCCACAGTTAACTATCACAAATCACCCCTGGTCAACTTGCCAACCAGACACATTTCCTTAAACCATATCCTCCAGAGAGTATAACAAGTTCATAATTATGTCTAACATTGCACAACTATCCTGTATACAAACAAAAGCACACTAATGCTCTCCCTCAGAATACAAGCAAAGTTTTTCTTTTGATGATACTTACTCCTAGCGTTTCATAACTTAAACATTATAATAAAGATTTTAAAATACTTAAGAAACAATATTAAGTCTATCAACATTATGTTACAAAGAAAGAAAATAAAGAAATTAATATACAGTAAACCTTTGGATTGTGAGTAACTAGTTCTGAGAATGTTCTGCAAGACAAACATTTTTAATAAATTTTAAGTTGATAAATGAGTGACGTATTGGAATATGAGTAGTATGTGACACCAAATGATACATGATCACAACTGAGCCAATGATTTTTCTCTCTCTCACTGTGGGATTGTGAGTTATCATCTCCCAATAACAAGAGGTTTTGGAGGAGATCCTGTCTGCAGAGGAGGAGGAGAAAGAGGTGGAGGAATCTCTCACTTCAAGTGAGATTAAGGAGATGTGTAAAATGTGGGAAACAGTACAAAATTTTGTAGAAAAGCACAACTCAAATGAAGCATAACAATGCAAGAGATGAACCTATTTAGCAACAATGTAATGTCATATTTCTGTAAAATCCTCAAAAGGAGAGAAAAGCAATTGCTGTTGGACAGGTTTGGAATAGAAAGTCTTTATCTCAATCTGATAAAATCCATCTATGACAAACCAACAGCCAATATTATACTAAATGGTCAAAAACTGAGAGCTTTCATTCTAAAATTAGGAACAAGACAAGGATACCCACTATCACCACTCCTATTCAATATGGTTCTGGAAATATTAGTCAGAGGAATTAGACAAGGGAAAAGAAAAAAAGGAATATGGGTAGAAAAGAAAGAAGTTAAATATCATTATTTGTTGATGACATGATACTCTATATAGAAGACCCCAAAAACTCCACCAAAAGACTCCTGGAATTAATAACCAAATGTAGTAGCATAGCAGGATACAGTCAACACTCAAAGATCCACAGCATTCCTGTATACAAATAACACTGAGAGAGAAATTAAGGAAAGAACACCTTTCACTATAGCCTCAAGAAATATGAAATACTTAGGAATCTATCTAATGAAGAGGATATCAGAAAATGGAAAGATACTCCCTGTTCTTGGATAGACAGAATGGATAGAGTGAAAATGGTCATACTTCCAAAATTTTTATACAGATTTAATGCAATCTCAATCAAAATACCAATAGCATATCTCACAAAACTAGAGAACTCAGTCCTAAAATTCATATGAAACCAGAACAGACCTAGAATAGCAAAATCAATTCTGGGCAACAAGTGCAAGGCAGAAGGTATCACAGTCCACCATTTGAAGTTATATTACAAAGCTGCCATAATCAAACAGCATAATACTGGCAAAGAAATAAACCTGAGGGTCAATGGGATGTAAGAGAAGATGCAGAAACAACTCCAAGCACACTTATCTTTAACAAGTTACCTTATCTTTAACAAAGGGGCCAAAAATTTTCACTGGAAGAAAGATAGCTTCTTTAGTTAAGGGTGGCAAGAAAACTGACTTTCTACATGCCAAAGACTGAACCTAGACCCGTATCTCACCGTGTACTAAACTAAAATTGAAATGGATCAAAGATCTAAATATAAAAACAGAAACATTTAATCTAGTGGAAGATAGAATAGGTCACACTCTCAAAGACATAGCTATAGGCAAAGATTTTATGAACAAAACCCTAATCACACAGGAAATACTACAAAAAATCAATAACTGGGATCTCATCAAATTAAAAACCTTGCACAGCAAAAGAAACCACCAACAGAGTGAAGAGACAACCCACAGAATGGGAAAAAATTTTACCAGCTACTTTTCAGACAAAAGACTAACATCCAGAATATAAAATAACTTTAAATATTCAGATCCTCAAATTTAAAAACCCAATCCAAAAATGAGCATCTGAAATGAATAGACACTTCCCTGGTGAAGAAGTGCAAGTAGCCAATAAACACATGAAAAATGTTTACCATCACTGGTCATTCAAGAAATGCAACTTTAAGATTCCATATCACTCAGAAAGAATGGCTATCATCATGAAATCAACCAATAACAAATTCTGGAGAGGCTGTGGAGGAAGAAGAACCCTTCTCCATTGTTAATGGGAGTGTAAGTTGGTGCAACCACTATGGTAATCAGTACGGAGATTCCTCCAAAAAAACTAAAACTATAGGTTCCATTTGATCCAGCTGTGCCCCTTCTAGGTATCTTCCCAAAAGAGTCAAAAGCATCACACCACTGCGATATATGCCTACCCATGTTTATAGTAGCACAATGTATAATAGTTAAATCTTGGAAATAGCCCATATGCCCATCAAGAGATGAATGGATAAAAAATTGTGGGGTTTATGTACAATAGAGTACTTCTCTGCCATATAGAAAGATAAACTTGAGTCATTTTTACATAAATGGATGCACTTTGAGACCATAATGTTAAGTGAAATAAGTAAAACACACAAGGTTTTTGTTCTTTGTTTGTTGGTTGGTTTTTTGGTTTTGTTTTATTTTGTTTTTTTGAGACAGGGTTTTGCTATGTAGTTCAGGCTGGCCTTGAACATACTATGTAGCCCAGGCTGGCCTCATACTCACAGCGATCCTTCTGCCTCAGCCTCCCGAGTGCTGAGATTGTAGGCATGTGCCACCACACCTAACAGCACAAGTTTAAATATCACATTGTTTCTCTTGTTTGAGAAAATTTTCACTAGCTCTTCTCAGACAAAGAACTCTGCTATCTAGACTACATAAAGAACTTCTAAAAAATCAAACCTTCAAAATTTAGACCCAATCCAAAAATGTGCTTCTAAAATGAATAGACATTTCTCAGATAAAGAAGTAGAATCATCAAATAAACATATGGAAAAAAAATGTTCAACATCACCGGTCATTTCAAGAGATGAAAACAAAACTGCGATTCCATCTCACTCAGGAAAGAATGGCTGCTATCAAGAAGCCAACAACAGAGAGAAAGGAACCCTTCTCCACTGTTGGTGGGAGTGCAGACTGGTGCAACCACTGTGGAAATCAGTCTGGAGATACCTCAAAAAACTAGGATTAGAGGTCCCATTTGACCCAGCTATTCCCCTGCTGGGTATCTTCCCAAAAGACTTAAAAGAATCATACCACAGCAATATATGTGCACCCATGTTTATGGCGGCACAGTTTATAATAGCTAAATCTTGGAAACAGCCCAAATGCCCATCAACTGGAAACTGGATAAAGAAGATGTGTGGTTTTTTTCTACAATGGAGTACTACTCAGCCATAAAGAATGATAAACTAGAGGTAT
The DNA here is from genome assembly GCF_053883595.1 of Heterocephalus glaber. Taxonomy (NCBI): domain Eukaryota; kingdom Metazoa; phylum Chordata; class Mammalia; order Rodentia; family Bathyergidae; genus Heterocephalus; species Heterocephalus glaber. The sequence continues at coordinate 3,184,516 of NW_028258200.1, read as the reverse complement.
TTATAGCTAAATGGAAGCACATTGAGGCGATACTCTGAAGTGAAATAAATAGGACACACATGTGTAAATACCGAATAGTTTCTCTGGTGTGAGAAATTGCAAGAGTAAATGAGGACCAAAATATATAATAGATTATGTGAAATAGGAAGAAAAGGTCCAAAAGGGAAGGGGAAGTGGGAAGAGGGGTAGGGGAAAGGAAAGAAGGAAAGGAAACAAATATGAGAAAAGAAGGAAAAAATGGAAACAAAATTTTTGTAAATGGGGAGGGGTGAAGGGGTGGAAGGGAAGGAAGGGGAATGGAGAGAAAACAGAAACCAGGATATGTACAGGTACAAATTCCCAATGATAAATGTGATCATAATGTAAATCTGAAATGTACCAATAAACTTAATGGAATTTTAAAAGTCACACTTCCACTTTGCTGTGGGAAATGTCAACTTGTACAGCCACTATGGATATCAGTATGGTGATTCTTCAAAACAATTACAAATAGAAATTCCATTTGATCCAAGTGTTCCCTTTCTATGTATCTTCTTGAAAGAGCTAAAGACATCATGCCACAGTGATACATGTTAACCATGTCTGTAGCAGCACAATTCATGTCTATAGCAGCTAAATCTTGGAAGCACTCTATATATCCATCAACAGAGAAATGGATAAAGAAAATGTGCAATTTACACACTATGTACTACTACTCTGCAATAAAGAAGGATAAATTTGAGTCATTTGTAGGAAAATGTATGTTCCTTGAGACCACAATGTTAAGTGAAATAAATTAGACAAGTTTAAAGTCTTCTGAACCACATGGTCAGGGATAGTCACAGCAATGACTCACTTTTCAGATACTAATCTTCTGCATTAGTCACTTTCCCATCTTTGGGGGAAAAATACCTGGCACCCCAGGAAAGGAGGCTTATTTGGACTAATGGTTTTCAAGAATTCAGTCTAAGGCTGTCTAGCTCCAAGTCAGAAATGGCATAGCAGAAGGGCATAGCAGAGGAAAACTTTTCATCCATACTCTTCCAGTCACATGTCTGGTGATCTGCCTCTTTCAGCCAGGCCTCACCTCCAAGCATATGAGATTTTTGGGAGTTTTTAGAACTAAATCATAACAATTCCAGTTGTGTGGGGCTAACTGTCCTCTGGGCATTCATTTGCAGAAAGGCTGCCTTGGTGACTCAGGCAGGTTGCAAAATGCATGGATACATCAACTTCAAGGCTTCCAAACACATCTTTACTGTACCAGCAAAACCTAAATTTGGCAACACACCATTGTGCACTGCACAGCATGTGATTACTTGGCATGCAGCAAAAACTCCCAACCTCCTAAAAAATGCTAAACTTAACAGAAACGACTCAGAGCAGAGAGACCCAAAGGACCTCTGTTCTTCAGAGCTCATCTTTCTCATTGCAGCCTCCTCAACATGGGGCAGCATTCAGCATCACTGTGGGTCAGATCACCTTGACTCAGTTTCCATGGTGATGTGTGTACACTGTGTGATGGTTAACTTCATGTATCAATTGGGCTGATACCTGGTGTCCAGGTGTTTGGTGCACAGTGTTCTGGCTGTGTCTGTGAGGCTGGGATATTTTTATGAAACCTTATTTAAGTCAAGAGCCTTTAAGGAGAACAGGATGCCTCTCATCTCAGCAGAAGCAAGGAACAGGGATGAGGGAGCAGAAAATAGGAAAGCAGGCCCTGTGGAGGATGCTCTTGCCTGGTGATTTGGACCCCGTGAGTTTCATAGGAAGCTGGCAAGGATTCTAACTTTTAAATCAGCAGAAACAAGCTGGCATGATTAGTGGGCACAGTATAAAGAAAGAAGCATGATTTTGGGATTGGTGCCACATGCAGGGTTCATGGAGCTTCCACTGCCAACACAGGTTCAGAGTCGGGGATAGCCACCCAGAGGATGGAGGACAGAGGACTGTGCATAGGGCCCAGATGGCTACACTTGAGCCTACACATTTGGGGAATTCACTGCTAGGTTGGTGACCATGACTCTCTCTGTCCCACTTCTCCCATTTGGAAGGAGAATGTCCACATTCTCCCCCACCCATTATATTTCGGAAGCAGATAACTCATTGTTTAGGTTCATAGGTCCATACATAGTAAGAACTCAAACCCAGAATGAATCACACTTTTACCAACTTAGATGACATGTGGATGAGATTTGGGGCTTAGCGCTGATGCTGGGATAAGATGAGTGAATTTTACTCGTGAAGTCGATAAGATTTGGGTGCCAGAGGTTTGGCTGGTATCTGAAATGCTCTCCTACAGACTCTTGTGTTGAAATTCAGATTCTGAGACTCACAATATCACCATCTCTTTAAGTAGAGTAGCCAACATAAGGCAGTGGAATGAGGTCACATGGACTGGGATGGGCACCTTACACAATAGCGCTGAGGACCTTGTGGAAGGGCTGATGGGAACATAGACACCCAAGGGGGGACAACACCCAGAGTGATGCAGTGAGCAGCACTGGTCCCTCAAGCCAAGGAATAGCAGAATAAGGCCTCCTGGAGCAGGAGAGGGTCCTGGATCAGTTTCTCCCTGGGACAGGGAAGACCCAACTTGCCCAGCCAACCTCTAGGATTCTTCTTGGCCTCCAGATGAGTAGATCAGACCTCTTCAAAAATACTGCCCATTTCTCCCTGGTCCCAGCAGCCTGAACTCAGGAACACAAGTGCCCTCCTGTCTACCCATGCCTGCTCAGTTCCCTGGGTGTGCCCAAGATGACATCTAGGGCAGCCCCAGATGACCCTAGCCTGGGATGGATGTGATGAGCTCTATTTAACTCAGATGAAGCAGGCCCAGAGCCTGAGGGCCTCAGCTGGAGGGAGGGAGGTCATTGGAGTCTACTAGGCATAGTCACTGCTCCCCATACTCAGGCCCTTGGGACTCAGGGTCAGAGCCAGCTCTAGGACCCAGGGGTCACAATGAGCCTGATTCTGTCCTCCTGGATGCCCATTTGGTGGAGGGACTGACATGCATCCAGGAGGCCCTAGATGTCCCTGTGAGGGTTGCCAAGTTGGGCTCCAACAGTAATTCACAGCTTAACGTGGCCACTCTGGGGTCCCAGCTCACAGGACTAGCTCTCACCATGGTGCCATCTTGGATACTTTCTGCATGACATCTCTGGGGCTTCAGGGTCTCCCAGGTCCCTCTCCCCCTTTTCTCTCTTCTCCTACCAACACCTCATTCACAGACCCTGCCTGGCCTGGCTGTCTCTCCCCTCCTGATTTCCTAGGGCTTCCTCCTGGACAGGCCCTGCTGAGCTCAGCCCAGGTGCCCACCATCTCCTCATGCTTCATACCTGCCCTCACTCCATCTCCTGCACACTTCCAGCAGGCTGACCACTGAGGGATGGTGGAGACAGGGCATGGACCCCGGCTCAGGAGGGTATGGTCCAGTCAGGGGGTTCAGATGCTCACCAAGTAGGGGATCTAGATACAGGGGGCCCCAGAGACCTGGTACACTATGAACACAAAGCAACAAGTGACAGGGGGTTCCCCCTTTCTCCCTGGGCCCCAGGGCATGGCTCACCCACCCCATGCAACCACACACCTACACCAGGTGGCCTCGTCCTCTGACCCAGAACCTCCCAGTAAAAAGGGAACTTCAGGAAGCAGCCTGCCACCCACTTTCAATCCCCTTCTTAGTCTCCAGGGCCCGGGGGGGGGGGCGGGTGTCCACACCCCTGGGCACAAGAGCTGTGAATCCTAGGAAGACAAGGCAAAGCTGAGCTGTGACAGCACAGAGCTGAAACAAGAAGTCTGGGAACCACCATGGGTACAGCTCGGTAAGCGGGCTGGGAAGGGAAGGAGGCATGAGGATGAGGAACACTTCACCTTGCACAGCTAAAACCACAGAAGGGTAGAAGAAGGCTAAGAGATCTCCCCACAGAAGGTCCAGACCCTGCCACAGGTGCTACCTTCAGCCTCCAAGCCCACATGAGAGGGATCAGGGCCAGAGGCAGAGGTACAGCCAGACCACCTGAGTGAGACACACTAGGGGGTGACAATAGCCCCCTAGAAAATGTGACAAGGGAGCAGGAGCACACCAGAAGAGCAGACAAGGCTTGTCCTAGAGGCAGCACAGACAACTGAGGAGAGCAGAGGAAACAAAAGAAGGAGGGAGAGGAGCTTCCAGAGTAGGCCAGGAGCTTATTTCAGGAGGAAAACAGGATAAAGCCTCAAAGGGCCGGGGGATAGGTGCCAGGGACTAAGGGGCAAGCCCAGATCAATGATGGATACGGCCAAGAATGAGGCAAAGCTGAGCTGAGAGTAGGAAGGAAGCCTGAAACACCACAGGAGCTCAGAAGACCAGGACAGAACAGCAGCGGGTGAGTTGAGGCAGCTGGGGGCTGCAGAGTCTATGGCAGTCCAGGAACTCAGGAGACCAGGGATGAGCATATCAGGTGAGCAAGGGCAGGTAGGTGCTAGAGGAGGCAGGGCAGTGCCAGGAACTCAGGGACCTGGGCAGAGCAGCTGCAGGAGAGCAGGGGCAGGTGGGTGCTGGAGGGACCAGGGCAGCCTCAGGAGCCCAGTGGAAGAAGGCAGAGCAAATGCCAGTGAACAGGGAAGCTAGGCGTGGAGGGGGCAGGATAGGCCCTGGAACTCAGGGAAGCAGGGACCAGAGTAGAATAGCTATAGATGAGCAGGAGCTCAGGTGATCAGCACAGAGTAGCTGCAGGTGAGCAGGGCAGGTGGTTACTGGAGGGGCCAGAACAGCTCCAGTTGCTCGGGTGGCCAGGATGCAGCAGCTACAGGAAAGCAGAGTCAGGGACATGCTGAAGGGGCCAGGGTAGCTTCAGGACATCAAGGGAGCAGGGCAGAGGAGCTGAAGGTGAGTTGAGGCAGGTTAGTGCTGGAGAAGGCAGGGCAAGTCCAGGAGCTCAGGGACCTGAGCAGAGTAGCTGCAGGTGATGTGAGGCAGATAGAGGGTAGAGGAGTCAGGTAAGGCCCAGGAGCTCAAAGGATGAAGGCAGAGCAGCTGCAGGTAAGCAGGGACAGGTGTGTGCTAGAGGGGCCAGGACAGCCCCAGGAGCTCAGAGACTGTGGCAGGGCAGCTGAAGATGAGATGGAGCAGGTTGGAGGAGCCAGGGCAGCCCAAATGCCTGTGAGCAGGGTAGCTAGGTGCTGGGATGGGTAGCCCCTGGACTCAGCGAAGCAGGTACCAGGGCAGAACAGCTATAGCTGAGCAGGGGCAGGGGCAAAGCAAATGCCTGTGAGCAGGGTACCTAGGTGCTGGAGGGGACAGGATAGCCCCCAGGAATTCAAGGGAGCAGTGCAGAGAAGCTGTAGGTGAGCACAAACATATCATAGTGTTTATTCCATCGTAGTGGATATTCCAGGGTAGCCCTGAGAGCTCAGGGGACCAGGGCAGAGCACCTGCCAGTGCACAGGAGCAGGTAGAGGTGCAAGAGGTTCCAGGAGAAACCTCAGAAACTTAGGGATCCAGGGCAAAGCAGCTGATGATGAGCTGTAGGAAGGGATGTGGAAGGGCCAGCACAGCCCCAGGAGTCAGGGTGTTGAAGGCTGATAGGAAAACAGGGCTGGCAGGCTTAGCATGAGACTCTTGGCAAAGAGGCAAAGCCTGAGGAGTTCAGGCCCTGGCAGGAAGGGGCAGAGGAGGGGATCAGAACTCCTCAGGCTGAGGTATGTCGGCAAGTAGCATGTCAGGAAGCCCCTGGGGCTCAGGGGACCTGCTCTTCCTCCTCCCACCTGAGCCAGCTCACCATTCACTGCTCTGCCCTGTCCCCCTGAGCACATGCTCTGTCCCCCTCCCACCTTGCAGTCTACCTGTATGCCCAGGAGAGTAAGGCCTGGGGCTTGCAGAGGATGTGGGGTGGGGTGGGGGGAGACACAGGGACTGCAGGGAGGCAGGGGTTGCTGCAGAGAGCACCTATCCTGGGCACCAGGAGGGTTTGTGCAAGTTCCCTGGGGCTGGCGCCCCCAAACACACCTGATGAACTGCAGTTCTGGGGTTAGTCTGGCTCTGCTGCAGGGGGCTTGTGGGGACTGGGGTGGGGGAACCCTGCTGAAGCAGCACAAGGAGGAACAGGACAATTGGTACCATAGCGGGGACAACAAGAAACCACTGAGAGCCAGAGTAGAGTCTGCTGGACAATGGGGTGCAGGTGAGGGGAAGGGAGGCTGGCAGAGGCCTGAGCTGAGGATAGCAGACCAGGAGGGAGAGGACAGGGAGACTTAGCTTCCTCAGGGGTCAGGGTGCACTCTAACCTCCAGGGACAAGGGCTGCTGGCAGCAGCAGAAAGCACAGGGGCTTTCCTGTTGCCCCCAGGGCCAGCAGCATGCAGGGGATGAGGCAAGGCCAGGAGTTCAGGGGGAGAGGAGGTAGTGGGCACCAGAGCCAAGCTCAACAGAGCCCATCCTGGAGGAAGCCCTGGGGAGCACAGGAGGCGGGAGGCAGCCAGACCAGGGTTGGGCAGAAACTGGGCAGATGTGAGACAGGGCTCTGGGTGTGTGCCCCTGAATGAAGCTCAGAAAGTCATGCAGGGGAGCCTAGGAGTAGCTATGCCCAGAGCCCAGGTTTAGGAGCCTGGCTGTCAGTGTGTGTGCGGGGGGAGGGGTAAGGACCTGAGGAGATATCTCCTGGGATTTCCTTCAGAGCAAGAGCATGGGGGTTTTCACTCAGAAAGGACCCCAGAGGAAACAGCCCTATAAGGCAAAGGTCAAGGCAAGGCTCCGGGAGCAGGATCTGGGGGCAGAGTCAGGTTTGCACCAGGCCCAGGGTGTGTGCATGACCAAGGTTCCCATTCTAAGGAGTCGGTTCTCACTAGGGCAGAGCCAAGCTGAGTGACAAAGTTGTGGCTGTGCAGAGATCACAGGACCCAAGGATGGGGACACAAGTCAGGCCAGGCAGCCAGAGGAGGCCATATAGGGACAAGGACTTTAGGGTCCAAGTAGGAGCCCATGAGAAACAGACAAGCAGAGTCATGAAAGGGGCTGCAGGCCCAGGGATTCACCAGTTTCACTGGGTGACCAGGTTGAAGACAGCTGCCCAGGAGCAGGGACAGGAGGTTGCAGAAAGGCACAGAACACCACTGGAGAGCTGGGCCTGCAGCATTCTGGAAGCACACTGGGGACAGGTTGGGCTTGGGAAACCACTGCCCTGGACTTGCCTGGAGCTCATGGGGAAGGTTGGATAAGGCAGGCAGTTGGGGCCAGGTACATGGGGTCTAGATAGTGGGAAGGTGTAGCCAAAAGCCTGGACACAGAACTCTGCCTAGATCTTGCAGAGCACCCAGACCTCAAAAAGCAAAAGATACAGAATCCTCCATGGTGCAGGGTCAGCTATGTCGGACACCAAGTCACCTGGTACCTTTTTCATTGCAGCCAGCACAACGGCCCCTTCCGTCTTCCCTCTGGCTTCTGGATGTGTGGACACTGGCTCCATGTTGACTCTGGCATGCCTGGTCAAGGGCTATTTCCCCGAGCCCGTGACCATGACATGGAACTCAGGATCCCTGACCAGCGGAGTGCACACTTTCCCAGCCATCCTTCAGTCGGGCCTGTACTCGCTCACCAGCATGGTAACTTTGCCCGCCAGCCAGAAGAAGGCCACCTGCAACGTAGCCCACCCGGCCAGCAGCACCAAGGTGGACAAGGTCGTTGGTAAGGACAGTTCCCAAGGAGATCCAGGTCCCCTGGAAGCCAAGTGTTGGGTCAGCCTTCCTGAGTGTATCCACCATGGGCACGGGGAAACTCCTGTCTGTCTCCTGCATAGAGGCCTCTGCCCACACTCATGTTCAGGGAGATGTCCTCTGGGGGTTTGCACCAGGCCCAGGGTGGGTGCAGGCTGGATGGCTTGTCTATGGGACATAGGCAGATGGCCACTGGCATCAGGCCTACCAAGAGCCATATCCGGGGGACAGCCTGGGCCTGACTGAGCTCACCTCAAGGGCCCAACACTTCCCTCCTTGGCACAGCACCTTCTCTCCTCCAACCCCAATAACCCCATCTTTCTCTCTGCAGACCGTCAGGATACCAACCAGTCCCACTGCACCCCCTGTCCCAAGTGCCCAAGTAAGTCACCAGCCCTCCTCCTCTACCCCGAGAGACAGATAAACATCTGGAGGAGGCCATGTCAGATGGCCCCCTGTGCTGATCTGTCTCCTCTGTCTCTCACACCAGCTCTTGAACTCCTGGGAGGACCATCTGTCTTCATCTTCCCCCCAAGACCCAAGGACACGCTCATGATCTCCCTGACCCCCAAGATCACCTGTGTTGTAGTAGATGTGAGCCAGGAAGATCCTGAGGTTGAGTTCACCTGGTACATGGATGACGTGCAGGTGAACACAGCGGAGAAACAGCCCCGGGAAGAGCAATTCAATGGCACATTTCGCGTGGTCAGTGTCCTTCCAATCCTGCACCAGGACTGGCTGAAGGGCAAAGAGTTCACATGCAAGGTCAACAGCAATGCCATCCCAACCCCTATCCAGAAGACGATCTCCAAAGTCAAAGGTGGGAGTGGGTTGTAGGCAGGTGGGAGGACAGTTGGCACTGTGGGAGTCAAACAGAGCCTCCCTGGCCAGCCCTCCATCCAGCATTGAACACATGTTGACCTCGATCCCCACAGGGAAACCCAAGGAGCCACAGGTGTACATCCTGCCCCCACCCCAAGAGGAGCTGTCCAAGGACAAAGTCAGTTTGACCTGCCTGATCACTGACTTCTTTCCTTCTGACATCCACGTGGAGTGGGCGAGCAATGGGCATCCAGTGAATATACAGGACTACAAGACCACCCCACCCATGAAGGACACTGACAACTCCTACTTCCTCTACAGCAAGCTCACTGTGAACAAGAGCCAGTGGGAACAGGGAAACGTCTTTACTTGCTCAGTGTTGCACGAAGCCCTGCATAACCACCTCACAGAGAAGACCATCTCCCGTTCTCTGGGTAAATAAGTGCTGTGTCCAGCAAGCCCTCACTAATCTGCAGGCTCTAGAGTCCTGTAAGACCCTGTCCCCCAAACACCCATATAAATAAAACACCCGGCACTGCCTGGGACCCTGCGACGCTATCCTGGTTCTTTCCGAGACAGAAGGCCTGTGGCATGGGGCCATGGTTAATGGGTCAGGCAGGGGCCAAGCCTGCACTGTAGTCATTAGAGACAGACAGCTGTCTGCATGAGAGGACCACAGTGTGTGTCTGCCCTCACAGAGACAGGCATGGCATAGCTGTCCTTCTCCCAGGCCCCCTCTCCAGCTGCCAGCAGCTCCCTAGGGAGTCCCACAGGAAGGAACACTCAGACTTGTCTCTGTAACAGCCTGTCCTTGCCCTCTAAGTTCTTGTCTTAGGTTCTCTGTCCACTGCAGAGACGGCAAGCCATGGCTGTGGGACAAGGCCTCCATGACCCCCTCACCTGCACAGGGCTGGCCACCCCTGGGGACACTGGATGCTGCCCAACCATGGAGAAGCTAGCCACCCCTGGGGACTCTGCCCACTCATGGGGACACTGAACACCCTTGGGGACGCACACTCCTGTGCTCCTGAATGGCTGAGATGCCACCCTGGCTACCCCAAGAGAAGATAGTCCAGGCATCCATGAGAGCTTGAGCCAGACCTATTAGAACAAGTCTGCTGAGCAGCCCCAGCCCATGCTGGCCACACATCTGTGGACACACATGCACATATGTGCACACCTAATACCCTGGGCCTACGGGCAGCCCGCACAGCACCCACCCCACCCCCACATTCACACCTCATTATGCACACACTGACAAGACCTCTTGTAGCCTCCCCTACACACAAGTTGCCCACTCCTGACACTTAGGCCTCCGAACCCACATGAGGACACATTTGTCACCACCAGCTCTATCCTGCCATCTCTCCAACGCCTGTCTGTTCACCAGAGAGCAGGCAGAGGGCCAGGCAGATTTCAGAGCCACAGCCTGTGGTGTGCCAGACCCCGACACTGCCCAGCCACTCTGATGGTGAAGCCTGGAGCAAACAGAGAGAGGTCCATGCAGTTCAGGATGCCTGCCATTCCACCTGCAGTGTTTGGCTAAGCTCAGGCCCAGAAGAAGACTCAGCGGGCCCAAGGCTGCTGTCCAGGGAGGGTGGCTGAGGAGAGCTGGCCAGGGCAGGCATGGATGGCCCCTTCTCCCTGGCCTCCTGGCAATACCACATCACTCACTGCGCAGGGAGTGGCCCAGCACCCGACTGGGGGACACACACAGACCACCTCCTCCTGTCCAGGGCTGGACTTTGATGAGAGCTGTGCTGAGGCCCAGGATGGGGAGCTGGATGGGGAGCTGGATGGGGAGCTGGATGGGCTGTGGACAACCATCACCATCTTCATCACCCTCTTCCTGCTCAGCGTGTGCTACAGCGCCACGGTCACCCTCCTCAAGGTTGGCACACTGCCCCCAATGCCCATGCTACCCGTGCTGTCCCTGTGATGGCCCACACTGATCCATGCTGTCCTCAAACAGCCCAGGCTGGCTCATCTATGTCACAATGGCCCACTCTGTTCTCATGTGAACACTCTAAGTGTCCCACAATGCCCCATGCTGACCCATGCTGTCCCATTGATGTTTCTACGCAATGTTCCCCACTCTGTGCCCCTCTGTCCCCATAACATCCCACACAGTTTTCCTTATGCTGTCCCCATGCTGTCCGCATGACATCTCCTATTTCAAGTTGTCCTGATGTCCCGTACTGCTTTCCCTAGTGTCCCCACCATGCCTCCGTGATGTTGCATTTGCTTTCCCAGTCCTCTCCCCGTTATGTCTGCCACCACCTTCATGATAACTCATGCTGTCTTTTCAGACTGTCCCCACACTGTCCCTATGTTGTTTTCCCCATGCTATCAGCACATCATTCCCATGCTGTACCTGCACTGTCCCCAAATCTATCCAAATGTTGTCCTCAAACCTGTCGCTCCCTTGTCTCCACCCTAGTCTGCTCTATCCTCACCCTGTCCCCATGGTCCCACTGGCTGTGGTGGCATCCCATGGTGCTCACCCGCTGTTCCTACAGGTAAAGTGGATCTTCTCCTCCATGTTGGAACTGAAGCAGACCATCGCCCCTGACTACAGGAACGTGATCAGGCAGGGGGCTTAGGCCCAACCCCTCAAGGGGCCCAGGCTTCCCAAGCCCTTCCATGATTGAATCCATTGCTTCCACCAACCCAACCCCCAGGGTCACACCTTCCTCAGACCACCTTCCTCACACCTTCCTCGCTGCCCTCTGACCTTGTGGTTCAGTGACACTGTGCTCCCACCCTCCCTGCGCTGGAGGACTCATGGATAGCAGGTACGCCCAACCACACCAGCATGGACATGTGCCACACCCACAGCTGCCACCATGATGCTGACTGAGGCAAACAAGGGACACAGCTTCTCTCCCCGGGACATCCCTGCCTGCATGAGCAGGGTGGTCACCCAGGAGGAGGCAGCTCCCAGCATTGTCCGTGTCCATCTAGATGGAGACCAGCCTTGGATCTAACCGAGTCCACACCAGTCTCCCTAGCACAGGGCATCTCTGAGAGAGGTGAGGCTGTGATGCTCTGCAGAGACTGTGGCACCCCAGGCAAGCAGGCATGGGCATCACCACCCAGCAGGGGCTTTGAAAGGGCTGCTGACAGTCACCCGATGGACTTTGCTAGCCCATGCATAGCATATCTGTGCTGGGCACCTCTGCAGACCTTGGCCTGAGCAATGGCTTATATTTCCCTCTTGTGTCCTCTGACAGGGACCCTGTGTACTGTTGTTGATCCTCAGGGCCCACATTACAGACTGCTGGATCCAACCCATAGGGACCGCCTACCCAGTTCTCTATACACTGGTGATAAAGAGCTGGACCCAAGACACTACCACCTTCCACAGTGGACCCAGCACCACTCCTAGGAGACACTCAATGGAGGGTCTGGGCCACACAGTGACTGTAGAACCCCAGCAGGAGCAGGAAAGGGTGACTGCCACCATCCATGCTTCAGGAGTGGTCTAGTGGGCTGGCCCCAGGCAGGCCAGACACAGCCTTCTGGGTCTCAGGGACAGAGGAGGCCCAAGAGCACCTGTCCCAACAAAGGGACAGATGGACAGCTGCTGAAAGCACCAAGGCTCGACCAGGCCTGTCCTGCAGGACCAGTGTCCACTCCAGAGCACTTAAACCAGGAAACCCCAGCTGGACAAGATACCACAGAGAGAGCCCAGTGGCCCAGGAGCCAGGGCTGGGCTGGCACTGGACAGAGGACCCGTGTGCCATGGTCCTGTCCAGCATGGGGAAGATTCCAAGCCAGAGCCTCCAGTCAGGAAGAATGACACAAGCAGGAAAGGAAACCAGACACCACTCCATGCTGCGGGAAAAGCCCAGGGAATAGCTCAGTTCAGCTTTGTAGCTTTCTTCTTCTTGTAGTGTTCTGGAGCCTCTGATATCCTGTAAGTTCTCTCTTAATGACAATAAAACGTCCTTTAAACACTGTGTACCTCTCTGTGGTCTTCCTCAGTCACAAACAAAGCTCCCAGCCCAGGCACAGGTGGGCATCACTGGTAGCCACATGGAGCCTCCCTGCCTTCCCCTCCACCCACCCTGGGCACTCACCCTGCCCTCCCTGAGAATTTTTTTTTTTTCTGCAAGTTTTTTTTTTCTTAAATTCTTTTATTGGTACATTTTAGGTACACAATACATTTACATTTATCTTTGGGAGCTTGCACCTGTACATGATGTATCTTGATTCTCATTTTTTCCCCATTACCTGTGCGCCCTTCACCCCTTCACCCTTCCCTATTTACATACTTCATTTCCATTTTTTTTTCTTTTCTCATAATTGTTCCTTTCCATTCTTTCCTTTCCCCTTCCCCTTCCACCACCCCTCCCCCTTTGGACCTTTTCCTATTTCAAAGTATCAATTATTAGTTATTAATCCTTTTAGTCCTTATTTACACTCTCAGTTTCTCACACTAGAGAAACTATTTGGTATTTACACATGTGTGTCTTATTTATTTCACTTGAGAGTATGGCCTCAATATGCATCCATTTAGCTATAAATGACTCTAGATTCTCATTCTTTAAGGCTGAGTAGTACTCCATTTTATAAAAAAAAAAACCCACATCTTCTTTATCCAGTTTACAGTTGATGGACACTTGGGCTGTTTCCAAGCTTTAGCTATTATGAACTGTGCCACAATAAACATGGGTACACATATATCTCTGTGGTATGATTCTTTTAATTTTGGGGGGAAAATACCTAGCGGGAAAATAGTTGGGTCAAATGGACCCTCCAGCCCTAGTTCTTTGAGGTATCACCACGCTGATTTCCACAGTGGTTGCACCAGTCTGCACTCCCACCAACAATGGAGAAGGGTTCCTTTCTCTCCACACCCCCGCCAGCATTTGTTATTGGTTGATTTCTTGATAGCAGCCATTCTTTCTGGGATGAGGTGGAATCTCAGTGTTGTTTTCATCTGCATCTCTCAAATGACCAGTGATGTTGAACATGTTTTCATATGTTTATTTGCTGCTTTTACTTCTTTGTCTGAGAAATGTCTGTTCATCTCAGATGCCCGTTTTTGAATTATGTCTTTGAATTTGGGGGGGGTCTGATTTTTTTCAGTTCTTTATATATTCTAGATAGTAGCCCTTTGTCTGAGGTACAGCTGCTAAAAAAATTTTCCCACATTGTAGGTTGTCTGTTAGCTCTGTTGGTGGTTTCTCTTGCAGTGCAGAAGCTTTTTAATAAGATGAGATCCCAGTTGTTGATTCTTTCTGCTAGTTCCCGTGCTACTGGGGTTTTCTTCATAAAGTCTTTTCCTATGCCAATGTCTTCAAGAATTCTACCTAACTGATCTTCCAGAAAGTTTAGTGTTTCTGTCTTAATATTTAGATCTGTAATCCACGTAGATCTCAATTTAGTGCATGGTGATAGATATGGGTCTAGTTTTAATCTCTGACAGGTTGAAATCCAGTTTTTCCAACACCATTTATTAAATAGGCTATCTTTCCTCCAATGAGGGTGGTTGCCTCCTTTGTCAAAGATGAGGTAGCTGAGTATGTCTGAAGTTGTTTTTGCATCTTCTAATCTATTCCACTGATCCTTGGGTCTGTTTCTTTGCCAGTACCATGCTGTTTTTATCACAGTAGCTTTGTAGTATAGCTTCAATTGGGTATTGTGATACCCCCAGCCATGTCTCTGTTTCCCAGAATTGCTTTTGCTATTCTAGGTCTCTTGTGATTCCAAATGAATTTTTGGATTGTCAATGAGTCTGCTATTTGTGCATAAGAAGGCTATTGTTTTTTGAGTGTTAACATTATATCCAGCTACTCTACTGAATCTGTCAATTAAGTCCAGAAGTCTTTTGGTAGAGTTTGGGTCTTCTATGTAAAGTATCATATCATCAGCAAATAATGACAGTTTAACTTCTTCCTTTCCTATCTTTATTCCTTTTATTTCTTTCTCTCTTCTAATTGCTGTGGCTAATGTTTCCAGAACTGTATTGAACAGGAGTGGTGATAGTGGGCATCCTTGTCTTGTTGATTTTAGCATGAAAGTTTTCAGTTTTTGACCATTTAGTGTGATGTTGACTGTTGGTTTTTCATAGATAGCCTTAATCAGGTTGAGATAAAGACCTTCTATTCCAATTTTCTGTATGGTTTTTATCATGAATGGGTGTTGGATTTTGTCAAATGCCTTTTCTGCATCTATTGAGATGATGATATGGTTTTTGTCCTTGACTCTGTTAATATAGTGTATTACATTTATTGATTTATGGATGTTGAACCATCCTTGCATCCCTGGGATAAATCCTACTTGGTCAGGATGTATGATCTTCTTGATGACCCTCTGTATTCTGTTTGCCAGTATCTTGTTGAGGATTTTTGCATCTATGTTCATTAGGGAGATTGGTCTGTAGTTCTCTTTTTGGGTTAGGTCTTTCCCTGGTTTTGGAATCAAAGTAACACTTGCTTCCAGGAATGAATTTGGAAGCCTTGCTTCCCTTTCAATTTCCTTGATGAGTTTAAAGAGTAATGGCATTAGTTCTTCTTTAAATGTCTTGTAGAATTCAGCAGTGAAGCCATCAGGACCTGGGCTTTTCTATGTTGGTAAATATTTTATTACATTTTCAATTTCACTCATTGTACTTGGGGTATTTAGAATTTCTATATCTTCTTCATTTAACTTTGGCAATTCATATGTATCTAGGAATCTGTCCACTTCTTCTGTGTTTTCCATTTTATTAGAGTAGAGGTTCTCAAAGTAGGTATTGATGATTCTCTGGATTTCTGCTGGTTCTGTTGTGACTTCCCCCTTTTCATTCTTAATTGCATGGATTTGAGTCTTTTCTTTCTTTTTTTGAATAAGTTTGGCTAAAGGTTTATCGATTTTATTTATTCTTTCAAAAAACCAACTCTGATTCATTAATTTTTTGTATCATTCTCTTAGCCTCCATTGCATTGATTTATGCCCTTATCTTTATAATTTCCTCTCTTGTGCAGGCTTTGGATTTGTTATTCTCTTCTTTTTCTAGGAGTTTGAGGTTCTGCATTAGATTATTTATCTGTGTTCTCTCTGTTTTCCTAATATGGGCATTCACTGCTATGAATTTCCTGTGTAGAACTGCTTTCATTGTGTCCCATAGATTCCTAAATGTTGTACTGGCATCATCATTTACCTGTAGAAACTGTCTAATTTCTTCTTTAATTTCCTCTGTGACTCATTGATTGTTCTGGAGGGTGTTATTCAATTTCCAGGTGTTTGTGGGAGTTTTGCAGTTTCTCATGTAATTGATCTCCAATTTTATTGCACTGTAGTCTGATAATATACAGGGGGTAGTTTCAGTTCTTTTACATTGACTTAGACATGTCCTGTGAGCTAGCATGTGGTCTATTTTGCTGAATGACCCATGTGCAGCTGAAAAGAATGTGTATTCTGATTTTGTGGGGTGGAACACTCTGTAAATACCTATTAAGTCCATTTGTTCAATAGATTGTTTCAGTTCTAGAATTTCATTGTGAATTTTTTGTCTAGATGATCTGTCTATTTGTGATAGTGGGGTATTGAGGTCCCCCACTACAACTGTATGAGTGCTTATTTGGTTTTTCATGTCCATTAATATTTGTTTTGTATAGTTGGGGGCATTTGTATTTGGTGCATATATATTTAGGATTGTCATCTCTTCCTCTTGGATTGTTCCCTTCACAAGGATGTAATGACTATCTTTGTCCCTCTTAATTAGTTTTGGTTTGAAATCTACTTTGTCTGCAAATAAGATTGCTACCCCTGCTTTTTTCTGGGTTCCTGTCACATGGAGAGCCATTTTTCATCCTTTTACTTTCAGTCTATGAGTTTCTTTTTGAGTTAGTTGTGTTTCTTGTATACAGCATATTGCTGGATTTTGCTTCTTAATCCATTCTGTCAGTCTACTTCTTTTGATTGGTGAATTGAGGCCATTAACATTGTTAGTTAAAATTGAGAGATATTGATTCATCTGTTTCATGATGTTTTACTGTTGTTGGCTCTTGTTTCTTTTTCCCCCTTTCCCTTTAGTTTCTTACCTTGTCTGGTGGCTTCCCTCTGTTGAGCCTCATGGACTTCTGACCTTCGTTGCCTTTTTCTAGGATATTGCTTAGAATTGTTTGGAGTGCCGGTTTGGTGTTCACAAAATTTCTCAGGTGTTCTTTGTCATGGAAGTATCTAATTTCCCCATCAATTTTGAAAGATAATTTTGCAGGATACAGTAGTCTAGGTTGAAAGTTATTCTCTTTTAGGGCTTGAAATACTTCACTCCAGGCTCTCCTTGATTTCAGGGTTTGTGTTGAGAAGTCTGCCGTGATTCTGATGGGCTTTCCTTTATAGGTGATTAGCTTCTTTTCTCTAACTGCCTGTAGGATTTTGTTTTTCTGTTGGGTTTCTGGGATCTTGACTATTATATGTCTAGGTGTAGATTTTTTTTGATCATGGCTGGGTGGAGTTCTATATGCCTCACTTATCTCTATGTCCAATTCTCCTCCTCTGTCTGGGAAGTTTTCTAATATTACTTCTGTGAACAGTTTTTTTATGTCAATTGTACTTTCTCCTGTTTTTTCATGGACTCCTATCAGTCTTATGTTATTCTTCTTTGCATCATGTAGCAGCTGTTCAATTGATTTCTCATGATCCCTTACTATTTTTAAGAAATCTCTGTTTTCATGCTCCTTCACCTCAATTCTGTCTCCTATATCTGATATTCTATCTTCAGATTCTCTTAATCTGCTCTGCATGCTTTCAATGGAGTTTTTAATCTTCTGAATATCTGTTTGAATCTGTTCCATGGATTCCATTTCTTTCTTATGTTGGGCAATCATGGTTTCCATTTCTTTCTTATGCTGGGCATTCCTGGCTTCCAGTATGTTTCTGAGCTCATCTATTTTTTTTTATCAGTTTCTATTCTAGAGCCTCTAATTATGTCTTTCACTCTGCTCACCATCTCTGTAGTTATCTGGGAGATTATTTCTGTTTTGACTTTTTCTAGAGCCTCATTCATCTGTTTTGTTACTTCCTGTGCTATCAGTGCAGGGTGTCCAAGTGGTTGATTATCAGACTTTTGCACCTCATTTCCCCAAGAAATTGACTTTTGTGGAGTTGAAGTCTGGGTTTGTGACTTGCTTAAATGTCTTCTCACTTTTGTTTTTGGTACTGTCCCTGGTTTAGTTCCTGGGTTGATATTATGAAGTTGTTTATTGTAAGTATGTTTGTTGGTCTATTTAAAACCCTTACGGAATGATTGCTTCTCAGAGGTGTCTACCAGTTATACCTGGTCTTTAGGTTTTGAGTCTCTAATGACTGTGAGGCTATCTCATTTTCATTATACCAGAAAGGAAAACTATTTAGATCAATCATGACATCTTAGCCCAAGTCATACAATCAGCAACACCATAGCATCAAATACCTCTTAAAGAATGACAATTTGTGGTAGTTATTAATCTATCAACTTTAAAAAATAAAGGGCCTCCTTCAAGGTGTGTCTATGTTTTCACAATAGACAACGTGGGCAGTACTGTGCAGTTATAAGTCAATGAGTCTCAGTAAGCTACCCCCAGACCCATGAGATTCAGGCAGATTTCTGGTTGCAAGTCCCAAGTTGAGCTCCCTGTCCTCCTGCAGGGTTGCAGTCTGCAAGTTTCTACTGCAGGTTTCAGCTGCTTTTCCCCTGAAGAAAGTCCAGTTTGCAATGGGAGCTGATAAATCCCTCCAATTTACCAATCACAGTGGTCTGGTGTGCCTTTATTCCAGAGATTCCCTTCACTTTTCCAGTGGGCTTGTTTTCATCAGGGAGCCTGAGATAGGCACTCTCTCTGTTGTTCACTTCTGGAGCTCAAGACAATGGCTTTTGTCCCCGTGTGCCTCTGCAGCGTGTAACCAAGTAGCTGCACAGCCAAAAGGCCAGAGGCTTGGGGGGGGGAGTATTGGAGGCGCCTGCGCAGCCCAGCCGTCAGCTGGTGGGCCTGCCCGGGGGGTTCTTCCTCACCCTGTCCTGGTGGCGGGTGGAAAGCTGGTGGAGCAAGCTGGAGCAAGCAGGTCCCAGTCAGCCTGCAACCACTCAGCCCCACTCGGCCCCACCGGCTCCATTCAGCCCAGCTGTCAGCTGGTGGGCCTGCCCAGGGCAAGAGGGGTCCTCCTCACCCTGTTCTGGTGGCTCGTGGCCTCCCTGAGACTTTCTTCTGGCTAGGCACTGTCCAACCTGCCCCAGTCACTATGGGGGATATAGAGGGCAAGCCCATCTCGGGCTAGCCAGGAAGATCTTCCCACACTGACCACATCAGAAAGGGAGTGTGGGTTTGGTCTCTCAGTGTCTTGGGCTGCCATGACAAAGGACACAGGTGGCTGCTGGAGCAACACACATTTCTTCTTCTGCAGCACTGGAAGCTGGAGGTCCTGGATCAAGGTGTGGGCAGGGTGGTTTATCCTGAGGCTTCTCCTTAACATGCAGACACTGTGGTCTCTGTTTTCTGAATCTTAATCTCCTATGTTATGAGGACATAGATAGGATTAGGTCCATCCTAGTGACTTCATTGTCACCTGCCTATTTAAAGACCTTGTCTCCAAATGCAGCACATTCTGAGGTCTGGGGCTGGAACTTCCACATACAAAGCACATTCATCACATAATGGCCACCTCAGAGGGCAAAATTTACCCACATATCCCAACACCCCAGGAGACTCATCCACCCCACGCCAAGTTCCAAGTTTCACCTCAATATCACCTGAATCAGGAAAGGGCCAGCCCCATGTGTGGTGTCAATTCAGTTCCACAGGATGTGGTGTCAGGCAGGAGGGGCAGGTGTGAGGCACGGAGGTGGAGAGCGATTTGCAGGGAGAGGAGAACAGATGCTCAAGTGCAAGGGCAGATACCTTTTGAGACAGGAAAAGGATAGAGTTGGGATGAAGCTTTTTACAGGGGAGCAAGGGAGTGGGGAGTGGAAATGGAGCTCATGTAGTCGGGCCAGTGACCAATCCCCATGGCTGCTCAGTGTCTAGACGAGGCCAGACATGTCTAGGCTGGTTTATCTGGACACTGGGAGTCTGTCCTGCTGGAGGCTGGAGACACAGGTGTGAAGAACAGAGGCCCCGTCCTCCTGCTGTGTCCGGAGAGGCCTCTGGGGTCCTGGGCTAGAGAAGACTGGGACACCTGGGAGGGACTGAGGATGGAGTCATGACTAAGGCCTTTTCAGCAGATGTAGACAGAGGGGAACGGGGACCTGTCTGGACCAGGCTGCTTTGTCTGGGTGTCCGGGATGGGTCTAGGGTCCATTGACACCCTCCCCACCTTCACATGAACCCTGTAACCAGGACCCAGTTTGTCCAATGTGCAGCCTCCCTCCAGTCCATCCCTCAACCTCCCCCACTTTGTTGCCCATGCCTCTCCAGCTCCCTGGCCACGGGCCCACCTCCCACTGCCTGAGCACCCACAGGACCTGCAGGATTGTCCTAAATAACAGGGAACTCATGGCCTCCCCACTGAATACAGAGGCCAGCGGGGACCCAGCCCCTCCAGAACCGTCTACCTCCAGCCCTGAGGACCCTCTCAACTTGCACCTATGTGGAGCCCAAGTCAGCCTCTGACCACCTCCTTCTGCCCTGTGGCACCCACAGACCCCTCCATCACCTCCCCCTCCATCACCTCCTATGTCCATTAGTGTCCTGCCCTCCTCCTGACCACTCATCCCCATCAGCTCCATAAACACAGATACAGCGCCTGAACATTGAGTGTCCTTCTATGTCCTGTGGCTCTGGGACCCACCAAGGGGATAGATTGGACATCCCAGGCACTGTCCCTGAGCACAATGAGGTCCCTACTCAGGTTTCCATGTGTAACTTCTCCTTGTGATGTTCATGGTACAAAGCTCAATATAGGTTATTCCATAGAGTGATGTTTGTGTGTAATATCCACGGTACAAAGCCCATGCTATGACTTCTGTGATGTGACATTGACAATGTGACTTTTATCTGTGATGACTATGTGTGATGTCTGCGGTGTGCACATTGGCATGACATTTGTTATATGATACACATGAAAGAGATCTAGGTGTGACTTCTATTTTCTACTGTCCATTGTGTGGTGTCCATGGTGTGACTTCTACAGTGTGATTTTTATGTATGATGTCCCTGGTGTGATAACCATGATGTGACATCTGTGGTATGACATCCACAAGAAGACTTCCATGAGTGACATTTATGTGAGATGTCTGTGGTGTGACACACGTAGTGTGATTTTCCTTAGTGTAATGTTCATGAATGGTATCCATAGTGTGATAACTGTGGTGTGACATCCATGCTATGACATCTGTGGTGACATCCATGATGTGACTTCCATGTGTGACATCTCTGGGTGACGTATGTGGTGTGACAACTACGCTGTGATATCCATGAGACAATTGTGTGTGGTTTCCATGGTGTAACCCATATGTGATGTCCATGGTGTGACATCCATAGTGCGACTTCCAGTGTCGTGTTCATTCATGATGTCCCTGGTATAATAACCATGGTATGACATCTGTGGTATGAGATCCATGATAAGACTTGCATGTGTGGCATCCATTTGTCATGTCCATGGTGTAACATCGACAGTGTGACAGATGTGATAGCCATCATGAGACACCACCTGTATGTGACTTCCATGGTGTGATGCTCAAGATATGACCTCCACGTGGTCATTCACGATGCCCATGGTATGATAACCACAGTGTGACATGCATGGTGTGACATTTGCACTGCAATATCCATGAGAAGACTTCCATGTGTGACATCTATGTGTGATGTCCAGGTGTGAATATCATTGTGTAATATTCATGTATCATGGCCATGATGTGACACCCATAGTGTGACTTCTGTAGTGTGACATCTAGGATGTGACTTCCATGTATGATGTCTGTGTGTGATGTGCGTATATGACATCCACAGTGTGCACAGTGTGACAACCTTAGGTGACCTCCAGGGTGGGCACAGAATGTAGAATGAATGCAGGCCAGGGCATGGGAAGACACAACAATCTGAACATGTTTCCTTGCAGTCCATGAAGCCCACACTACATGGATTCACAGAGCAGCAAGTCACACTCCAGATGGACAGGCGGAAGGACCTGCCACCATGGGGTGGGGGATACCACCCAGGGCTGTGGCTATCCTCTACCCAGTGTGGTGCCACAAAAATGGAGACAGCACAGAAGGCAAGCTGGGGATGGCAGCATCAAGGCTCCTAGAAGGAGAATGAAGACCAAGGGACAGACACATACTAGAGCCTCCAGCATCAGGGCAGGGGTGGTGAGGAGGAGATCAAGAAAGGTTCACAGAGATCCTCTAGTGTCACCCCCTTCTATGCAAGGCAGGGAGCCCAGCAAGACACCTGTATGCCCCAGACACTTGGATCTTGGCAAATGATCCCTCTCTTCACACATCTCACCCCATCCTGACTCAGCCACAGAAAAATGGCCTGACCTTGTCCCTCACACACCTAATCTGAGCTCTGCTGGTAGAGCAACCATGGCCCCTAGGCAGCAGGAGATGCAGCTCTGCATCTGGGGCCAATACAAACCCATCCAGGCCCTCAGAGGCCACTCAGCCTCCAGCCCAGTAGACCCTGGCCTACACCCAACCTCTGCTACCCAACCATGATTCCAGCTACTGGAAGATGCACAGGGCCTGGGAGGGAGTGGACAGGATCTGAGCAAGCCAAGCAGGAAGGCAGCAGACTGAGGGAGCCCAGGGGCTCACACAGGGACTCTGAATGGCATGCACAGTCACACAAAGGAACTGTCACATGACACACACACCTGTCCACACAGGGACCATCACTGACACACACTCCATCACAGCACAGACACTGTCATGAGCACTGCCCCCTCCTCCCTGCACCTCCCCTTTGTCCTGCCCTGTACCTCTCATCCATATCTTCTCCTCTCATCCCACCTGCCCAGCAGAGCCCCATTGTGTCCACCTTCTCCTCTCAGAGACCATGATCTCTATTCCCTATGAAGCTCTGTCCTTGGGGCACAGAATTCTCCTCAACATCATAGGGTGGTTCCTTCCCACTCCTGTTGTCCAGTTGGTGGCACCCTGAAGTCACCCATACCTATTCCCAGCCAATGCTCCAGTCCTTCTCATGCTCTTGCCAAGACTTGGCATAAGATGCTCCTGGGGCTCCATGGGTGTCAAGGTGGTGTTGGGACCAAGGCAACACCATTGCACAAAGAAAGTCAGTCCAAACTCAGACGCCAACGATGATATTTTTCAGGTCCCCCTACTTTTCTGGCCCTTAAACTCTTTTCAAGCAGCTACAGAGGGGCAGGTGGAGGGAAAGGATCCGAAGGAGTAGGGCCACTCCACAGCAAGATGTAGATGAAATCCCCAGGTGAGCAGTCTAACATCAGCCACGTGCAGAAATAGAGAAAGGGGCCATAGAGTACAGGAACCAAAGGACAAGTTGAACCTCAAGCTGCTGGCTCCAGAGCCACTCACATTCAAGCAAGGCTGTCTTCACTGAAGATCAAATGACTGTCCTCACCATCCACTCTGTGCTACCGACATGCTGCCTATTGCAGAGGAGTGCTCAGCAGCTCAGCCAAAGGGTGTGTGTGCGAGAGTACAGGGTATGGACCCACATGGCACTGCTCTTCTGACCAAGAACCACACAGTGCAGGCAGCACCACTCCTTGGCCAGGATCTCAGAACAGCGAGGTTCAGGCAAAGCACTGTGGTCACAGAAGTGAGAGAGAATGAAGTGAGTGAGAATTAAATGGGTAATGTCAGTATTTTCATTTTCAACCTTTGTCATTGTTATCACAGCTTGCACTGGGAGAGCCTACTGAAACAGACATCATCAAAAACTTACCCACACTTCAAGTTATCTTCAATAGAGTACTAAATGTGCCAGTAATCATGCCTGAGGGGCACACCATGTTCTTCTGGCTTCTACAGAGTGTCAAAGATTATCAGTGAAGGTTCTCCAGAGAAATACTATGAATGGAAGATGATGGA
This sequence comes from Heterocephalus glaber, assembly GCF_053883595.1. NCBI lineage: Eukaryota > Metazoa > Chordata > Mammalia > Rodentia > Bathyergidae > Heterocephalus > Heterocephalus glaber. The sequence goes on along the minus strand of NW_028258200.1, from coordinate 3,161,035 downwards.
TAGATAGATGATAGATAGATAGATAGGCAGGTGACTGATAGATACATAGGTGATAAACAGCAGAAATATAGATAGTAACTACATGATTGATAAATATAGATAGGTGATATATAGATGATAGAGATAGATGGATGTAGGGATAAAGGTATAACTATAGCTATATTTACAATGGGATGATGGTTACAAATATACATACAGATTAGATATAGGTATAGACACACATACAAAGACATAAGGAGAACTTTTCTCAGGGACTGGCCCATGCAATAAGGATGGAGGCCAGAGCAGGGAGACAGTACTGCAGACAGGGGCAGCTGGGTCGAGCATGGTCACCCATGGGGAAGGAGTGATTAGGCCCTCAGGACAGGAGGGATATGCAAGAGTGATCCCAGAAGGCCTCATGAGCAACAGAATGGGGTAGGAGGGAGGCAGACAGTTGTCATTAACCAAGCTCAGGGACCCCAAGGGAGGCAGGGACCAGAGGCAGATATTTTGAAGAGACAGGACACAATACAGAGAATGGAAGGGGAAATCTGCACTTTCTCCCTGGATCCCAGCTCATGGCTCATGAGAAAAGAAGACTGAATCTATATAAACAAAGTGAAATAAGGGCACTCCAGTGGGCTTCAGGGAAGCGCACAGGATTGGAATGGACCGGTGGATCATGTGACCTGCAACAGCTGGTGAGTGACTCTAATCCAAGCAACAGCTATACCCCTAGAGAGAGTGTTTGATCAGTACCCATTCTGGGGAGGGGTTGACTCCTTGAGCTCAGGAGTCAGAGTAGCCATGAGATGACTTCTATTCAGGGCTCCTAGGGTTATGTCCCCACAGTGACTGGATGAGAGAAAAGCACAGGAGGTGGCCAAGGTCAGGGAGCCACAGATAGACTAGCAAGGGACCACCTGAGGGCTACAAGCTAAAGAGCCCAGGCCTCAACCCCAGGGCCAGAGCCCAGGCTTAACCCTGAATTACTCTGGATTTGAAAGTTGCAGAATTGGCACCCTAACCTTAATCCTATGGCTGTTGATGTCTGCATCCAGCATGGACCTGGGGCCTGACACCTGGGGTCTGATGGCCTTCTGTAGCTATCAGCATGAGCAAGGGCACGTCTTGGCAGGGGCACTGCCTCACAATTGCAGATGATGGAAGAAAATGACACATTTAAAATCAGAGAAATTTCCTTTTTGTTTTTTCTTTGTTTTTATATTGGATTTGGCTTTTAATTTTTCTTTTTGTTTTTCCTCTTTTGAGATTGTGTGCATTGTTTCTACTTTTTGCTTTGTTTTTGATTTGTTCTTACTTTCTCTTCTTGTCTTTCCTCTTTTCTTCACCAATTTATTGGAGCTTGGGAAATTTCCCTTTTTTCTGCTTCCTTGCTTATTTGTTTTGCTTTTTTAATTTTTATTACTTTTTTTCAGTACTGGGAATCGAACCCAGGACCTTGTGCTTACCAGGCAGGCATGGCACCACTTAGCTAAATCCCCAGCCTTCTATTTTTATTGATTCCTCTTCTCCTTTTAAGTTTTTTCTCTCTTCTTTTTATACTGTATGCAATTGCTTTCTTTTTCTCCCTATTTTTTAATCTTCTGTTTCTCATCAGTTTTTTCTCTTATCTTTACCTAATTCTATGAAGATCTTTCTATTCCCCAATAAGATGTTTTGTATCACTTCTCTCTCCTTCTTCTCATATCATAGAGTTTAACGTTTCAGAGTTTTTCTCTTGCATTCCCCCATTCCCAAACCCTATATCTTTAGTAGTATAACCATAAGGCTTTGCTAATCTTTTTATAATTAACTCTGTAAAATTACTATTGAATTCTTTTTCTAAAATTAGCAAGGATATAACTGTTGCATTTAGTGTTCATTAGCTGTAGGCCGATACTTGGGTTGTCTTAATGTTTACACCATAATTGTGGATTTCTTCTCCAGGATTAAAGGCAATACAATTTGATTGTTATCATGTGTTAGCATTCAGTTTATTTTGGACAATATTACTCTAACTTATTGACTTGATAATCACATGGTCACAAATTTGTCACTATTTCTTTGCAAACCAACACTCAAATTAAATCTGTGATATTAACAATAATAGAGTGCATTCCCAGAGAACTTGGTAGTTATGATAACTACAATGCATCCTCCATTCTCAAGTTAACCAAAGTGGTCCAATCTCAGGACTGTGACAAAGGATTATAATCCTCCACAATAGCTCATCCAGCTATCTATCTACTGAAACCTCTACAAGCTGTGAGCTAAAATAAACCTTTCTCCCTTTAACTCATGGGTGTTGGGTACTTTGGCCCAGCGATGAAGAAGTAACTACAACAAGAATGAGGAGAAACCCTAAAGAATGGGAAAAATTTTCTTTCAGCTGTTTCTCAGACAGAAGACTAATATTTGAAATATGTAAAGATATCAAAAAATTAAACCCCCCAAATTTAAAGGCCCAATCAAAACTGGGCATCTGAAGTGAATAGATACTTCTCAGATGAACTACAAAGAGCCAATAAATCCATGAAAAAATATTCAACATCTCTAGCCATTTGAGAAATGCAAGTTAAAATAACACTGAGGTTTCATCTCACTCCAGAAAGAATGGTTATCATCAAGAAATCAAATAGTAACAAATACTAGAGAGGCCATGGAGAAAAAGGAGCACTTCTTTGTTGCTAGGAATATGAGCTGGTGGAAATTGCTGGTGGAAACTGCTATGGAAATTGCTGAAAAAACTAAAAGCAGAAATTCCATTTGACCTATCTATTCCTCTTCTAGGTATCTTCCCAAAAGAATTAAGGATATTTTATTACAAGGATACATGCATACCCATATTTATAGCAGCACAATTCACAATAGTCAAATCTTGGAAGAAACCTATATGTCCATCAACAGATGAATGGATTAAGAAATTGTGGAAATGTTTATAGCAGCATCATTCATAATAGCTAACTCCTGGAGGCAGCCTGTATCCTATCAACAGACAATTAGATAAAGAAAATGTGGTATTTATATAGAATGAAATACTACTACTCAACTATAAAGAATAACAAAATCTTTCCCCATTACCTGTGCATCCTTCACCTCCTCCCCCTTCCCTATTTACATAGACTTCGTTTCCATTTTTTTCCTTTTCTCATAATTTTTCCTTTCCCTTCTTTAAAAACCAAGATGCATCATGTACAGGTACAAGCACCCAATGATAAATCTAAACATACTGTACACCTAAAATGTGCCAATAAAAGAATTTAAGGGAAAAAATAACAAATTTATGACATTTGTAGGAAAATGGATGCACCTGGAAAATATCATGTTGAGTGAAATAAACCAGAAACACAAGCTTAAGTACTGTATGGTACCTTTCATTTAAGTGAGGAACATACAAAGAAAGAAAATAGTAAAAGATGGATAAAAGGGACAAAGGGATGAATCTCTTGCAACTGGGAAGAGGGTTCAGGGGAACAAGGGCAAGGGGTGAGGTAGAGGGGAAGGAGAAATAAGTAGAATAAACATATGCCAGGTACAGGAACCTAATAACCTGAATGAATGCACACATAATATGCCATGACATGGGGTAAGATAACTAATACCAAGAGTGGGGATAGTGGACATCCTTGTCTTGTTCCTGATTTTAATGTGAAGGATTTCAGTTTTTGACCATTTAGTATGATATTGGCTGTTGCTTTATCATAGACAGCTTTTATCAGATTGAGGTAGAGACCATCTATTCCAATTTTTATAGGGTTTTTATCCAAAATGCATGTTGGATTTTGCCAAATGTATTTTCTGCATCTACGGAGATGGTCATCTGGTTTTTGTACTTGGCGCTATTGATATAGTGTATTACATATATTGATTTGCACATGTTGAACGATCCCTGCATCATTGGGATGAATCCCACATGGTCAGGGTGTATGATCTTCTTCATGATCTGCATTCTATTTGCGAGAATCATATTAAAAATTTTTGCATCTATGTTCATTCAGTATAGTCTTTGAAACATTAGCCACAGCAAGTAGACAACAGAAAGAAATAAAAGGAATTAGGACAGGAAATGAAAAAGTCAAATTGTCATTATTTGCAGATGACACGATACTCTACATAGAAGAACCCAAGGACTCCACCAAAAGTCTTCCAGACTTAATAACCAAATTCAGTAAAGAACCTAGATATAATGTCAACACAAAAAAAATCAATAGCTTTCCTCTACATGAACAATGGACTCACTGAGAGAGAAATAGGGCAAATAATTCCTTTCACAATAGCATCCAAAAAACTGAAATACCTAGGAATCAACCCAACAAAAGAAATCAAAGACCTCTACTCTGAAAACTACAGCATCTGTAAAGAGAGATTGAAGAGGATATCAGAAAATGGAAAGACATCCCTTGCTCCCAGGTAGGAAGAATCAACATACTGAAAATGGCCACTATGCCAAAACTGCTATATAGATTCAGTGCAATCCCAATTGAATTCCCAGCAGCATACTTCAAAAACCTTGAGAAAACAATCCAAAGAGATTGATCAAAATAGCAAAAAACAGAAGAGACCCTGAATGGCAAAAGCTGTCCTAGGCAACAGAGACGTTGTAGGGGGTATCACAACCCCCAACTTGAAACTATACTGCAAAGCTTCTGTGATAAAAACAGCATGGTACTGAGAAGAAACAGACTTGAGAACCATTGGAACAGATTAGAAAATGCAGAAACAACTCCAGACATACTCAGGCAGCTCATCTTCAATGAATGAGCCAAACAGCCTCACTGAAAGAAAGATAGCCTCTTTAATAAATGGTGCTGGAAAAATTGGGTTTCAACTTGGCAAAGATTAAAACTAGACCTATATCTCTCACCAAGCACTAAACTAAAATCAAAACAGATTAGAGACCTAAATATTAAAACAGAAACACAACTGGCTGGAACAGAGGTTAGGTAGAACTCTTGAAGACATTGGTGTAGGAAAAGATTTTATGAACAAAACCTCAGTTGCCTGTAAACTAGCACAGACAATCAACAAATGGGATCTCTTCTTACTAAAAACCTTCTGCAGGGGCCAGGAATTGAGCTCAGTGGTTACGACACCTGCTGCACAAGCACAAGGACCCGAGTTTGATCCCCAGTACCAAAAAAAAAAAAATAGATAATAACACAAAACTTTCTTTTGCCGGAGATTTAGCTCAGTGGTTCCACCACCTGCCTTGCAAGCACAAGGACCCGAGTTCGATCCCCGGTACAAAAAAAAAAAAAAACTTCTGCACAGTAAGAGAAACCAGGAGCAATGTGAAAAGACAACACACAATGTGGGAAAAAATTTTCACCTTCTTTTTCTCAGTCAAAGGTCTACTATGTCGAATCTATAAAGAACTTAAAAAAATCAGGCCTCCCAAATTCAAAGACCCAATACAAAAATGGGCATCTGAAATGAACAGACATTTCTCAGACAAAGAAGTAGAAATAGCAAATAAACATATGAAAAAAATGTTCAACATCACTGGTCATTTGAGAGATACAAATGAAAACAACATTGAAATTCCATCTCACCCCAAAAAGAATGGCTGCTATCATGAAATCAACCAATAACAAATGCTGGTGGAGCTGTGGGGAAAGACAAACACTGCTGGAGGGAGTGTAGACTGGTGCAACCACTGTGGAAATCAGTATGGAGACACCTCAAAGAACTAGGACTGAAAGTCCCATTTAACACAGCCATTCCTCTGCTGGGGATCTTCCCCAAAGAATTAAAGGAATCATACCACAGTGATATATGTGTACTCATGTTCGTAGCAGCACAGTTTGTAATAGCTAAAACTTGGAAGCAGCCCAATTGCCTATCAAGTGGAGACTGGATAAAGAAAATGTGGGTTCTTTTATAAAATGGAGTAATAGCCATAAAAAATGAGAATTTAGACATATTTATAGCTAAATGGATGCACATTGAGGTGATACTCTTACGTGAAATAAATAGGACATACATAGTTTGTCTAGTGTGAGAAACTGAAAGTCTAAATAAGGACTAAAAGGTATGAAAGATAATGTGAAATAGGAAGAAAAGGGGCAAGGGGAAAGAAAAGGGAGAGGGACAGGGGAAAGGAATGAAGGGAATGGAATTAATATGAGAAAATTAAAAAATGGAAACAAAGTCTTTGTAAATAGGGAGGGATGGAGGGGTTGAAGGGAAGGCAGGGGAATGGGGAAAAAATAAGAACCAAGAGCGTATGTAAAGGTGCAAATTTCCAATGATGAATGTCATTCCATTATATACCTAAAATGTACCAAAAAATTAATTTAAAAAAAGATTAATTATACCAGCAAGAATGAAAATTGGGCTAGGGGAATTAGAGGAGGAGGGAAAGTGGGGAAAGGAAGGGGAAAGGGATTTTTTAAATGAATATGTATAATATATAGAATATATATATATGTACCCACTCCCCAAGGTGATTGTAAACTGCATGTAATGCAAACATGTACTAATAAAATTTTTGAAGGTAAAATAATTGTGGTATTTATACACAATGAAGAACTAATCTGCCACGAACAAGGATAAACTTGATTCATTTGTAAAACAGTGGGTGCACCTTGAGACCTTAATATTAAGTGAGATAAATCAGACACACAAACTTAACTGTCACATGGTTTCTCTTTTATGAGAAACACTATATGTAAATAAATTGCAAGATAAAATATAGACAAAAAGACAAGAGGGAGAGAGGGACAGGGAGAGGGAAAGGAAGGGGGGGTGAGAGCGGGGTCAGGCAGAGAAAGAAGTTATTATAATCCAGCATGGGAATGTATCTAAAAGGGCATCTTGATTTAGTATAACTGTCTTATGTGTTTTACGTTTTTGGCCTGTTAGTCTGGCTGTTAATCTGTATGTGTGATTAATTAACTTTATAAGATAAATAAATCTAATGCTGGTAAAAAGAGGAGGAGGTGAAGGGAAATTAAAAAATTGAGATGGGTTATGTACATATATCAATTCTCCATAGTGAACATAATCATTATGTACCACAAACATGTCTAGAGAAAATGAGATATCTAGGTGGTCCAAGTATGTTGAAAAGGAATGCAGAGGATGAAGTTTATGGAAAACAACATGTATGCTTGGTTATTTTAAGTACTTTTTAAAATTTTATTTTATTGCTACATTTTGGGTATACAATATAACATTCATCATTGCAAATTTTCAAATTTACATAATCTCTCCTGGTTCTTGTTTATCCCCCTTGCCCTGCCCTCCCTTCAACCCCTCTATCCCTCCCTATTTACAAAGACTTTGTTTCCATTTTCTCATATTAATTCCATGCCCTTCTTTCCTTTCCCCTGCCCCTCCCACTTCCCCTTCCCCTTTGCCCCTTTTCTTCCTATTTCACATTATCTATTCTACCTTTTAGTCCTTATTTACACTTTCAGTTTCTCACACCAGAGAAACTATTTGGTATTTACACATGTGTGTCCTATTTATTTCACTTAAGAGCATCGCCTCAATGTGCATCCATTTAGCTACAAATGTCTCTAATTTCTCATTTTTATGACTGTGTAGTACTCCATTTTATTTTTAAAAAACACATTTTCTTTATCCAGTCTCCAGTTGATGGGCATTTGGGCTGTTTCCAAGTTTTAGCTATTACAAACTGTGCTGCTATGAACAGGGATGCACATATATCACTGTGGTATGATTCTTTTAATTCTTTGGGGAAGATACCCAGCAGAGGAATTGCTGGGTCAAATGGGACTTCCAGTCCTAGTTCTTTGAGGGTATCTCCATACTGATTTCCACAGTGGT